>NW_006263356.1:803866-812057 GCF_000469605.1 Apis dorsata | reverse complement strand
TATAAATAAATTTAAATTAAATATTTTAATACAAACCAAATTTATATATATTATATATTATATATATTATATATATAAAAATATATATAAATAATATATATATATAAAATATATAAGAATATATAAAATGTAATATATATTATATAAAATTTGTAATTATAAAAATGAATATTATAAATTTGTACATATATTTTTCAATTATAAATCTAGTCTTTACATAAATCATGGTTATATTTTCGCGCGTAAATTTATTTATTCTAACTAATACTTTTCGATCTTCAGCCATTTGTCGAAAGTTTAAAAGTGTGAAGTTTAAAAGTTTAACTAAACTTAATTGAAATTCAATATGTGGTCAACAAATTTAAATACCAGTATAAATTCTGATGGTGGATTTCTGAATAATACTCGGAAAGATGGACAAGGTGGAAATATACAAAGAGTACAAACTCTTATTCCAGTTACAATAAAATTGTTACATTCTATTTCTCCTATCGAAGACCCAACATTTTGGGGCATTAAAGCACGTATATTTACGTTTGTTGGATTAATACGTAATGTTGAAGAAACGGCAACAAAAATATCATATGATATTGAAGATGATACAGGTTTCGTTTAAATAGTTACATTTTTTTTTTTATGTTTTTTCTTTTAATTCTTTATTCAATTTTTAATACGTTCAGGTACTATAACTGCACTCAAGTGGTTAGAGGCAAATAAACAAGAAACAGATCGTGTAGCAGAAGTAAATACATATGTTCGTATAGTTGGTATGCTTAGAGAACAAAATGATAAACGTCATATTTTAATTTTACGATTATTGCCATTACAAAACTTAAATGAATTAACAAATCATATTCTTGAAGTTATTCATGCTTCATTGAAAGCTGAAGCAAAGCTTAATAAAAACAGGAAATTAAAAAAGAATACTACAACAAATGAAGTATCAAATGAAGATGATCTTCATTATGGAATGTCATCACAACAAAGTTTAGTTTATAAAATTATTTATGCACAAAATGATACTGAATGTGGTATTGAAAGATCTGAGATTAAGAAAAAAGTTCCAAAATCAATTTTATCAGATGTAGATAATATCATAGAATTTTTAGTTTCTGAAGGTCATATATATACAACAAGTACAGATGATCATTTTAAAACAACTTAAATTATATAAAATACTATAAAATGTAGTTTTAATTAAATTAAATCTTATAAAATTTAAGAATTAAGATTATTTGCATTTATTTAGAATTCATTTTATTTTTGTAATATTTTATAATTTTATTATAAATTCACAATAAAAAAAAATGAAAATTATCTGATCTATTGATAGTATTAAAACTATTATTTATTAAAAAATATATACATAAATTTGTATTATTTAAAATGTATTATTGTATTATTTATAATAAACATATATTGAAAATTTGATATATAAAAATTTATAATCTTTATTTTTTATCCATTTTTAGCAAAAAAATTCAAAATATTTATATATTTATAATTAAAGTTTTATTTCATTGAAAAAATTATATCGTGCAAACTGAAATCCTAACCTATATATTTTACAAAATCCTTAAATTTGATAACCTTAAACTTCTCTCAAATGTGATTCAACTTTTAATAATTGAGGTTAGACAGAGGTTATTTCATTTAATATTAATTTAAAAACGATCAAAATGAGATATGGACAACTTGTAATGGGACCAGCCGGTAGCGGAAAGGTATTATATTTTTCTTTTTCTTTTTTATTTAAATTTATAATTTTAAAATGTATATTATGTATGAATAATGTATATGTATTTTATTGAATTGCAATTATATTTTATTAAAAATGTGAAAATAAATTTATAGTTATATTAATATAATGATAAAATGATATTTATATTTTTTTTTAAGTATAAGTTATGTATTTTATTTTATTTATATTTTTATTATTTTTATTATTTATTTTTATTATTATTATTAATGTATAATTTTTTTTTTACATAGTCTACATATTGTTCTGCTATGCAACAACATGCAGTAGATGAAAGGAAAATAATAGAAGTAGTAAACTTAGATCCAGCAGCAGAATATTTTGATTATGAACCTTTAGTTGATATAAGAGAATTAATTCAATTAGATGATGCAATGGAAGATGATGAATTAAGATTTGGACCAAATGGTGGTCTTATATTTTGTATGGAGTAAGTTCATGAAATAAATTGTTTTGTAAGATATAAAAATTATAGATATAAGATACAAAATTTCTCATTAAATTTTACTATATAGGTATTTAATAGAAAACTCATCATGGTTAGAAGAAAAATTAGGTGATGTGGACGATGATTATATTATTTTTGATTGTCCAGGTCAGATAGAATTATATACACATATGACAGTCATTCGTCAGTTAATAACAATGTTACAAAATCTCAATTTTCGTATATGTGGAATATTTCTAATAGATAGTCAATTTATGGTTGATGGATCAAAATTTTTATCTGGTACAATGGCTGCACTTAGTGTAATGATAAATTTAGAATTACCACATATTAATATACTTAGTAAAATGGACTTATTATCAAAAAGTGCAAAGAAACAACTAGACAAATATTTAGAACCTGATCCACATAGTTTATTGGCAGATATGGAGAAAGATCCTTGGAATGAAAAATATAGGAATCTTACTGAAGCAATAGGAAGGCTTATAGAAGATTACAGCTTAGTACGTTTTTATCCATTAAATATCAAAAATGAAGAAAGTATTGCAGATATTAAATTAACAATTGATAATATTATTCAATATGGAGAGGATGCTGATGTTAAAATTAAAGATTTTGATGAACTTATTGAAGATGATGATAAAGATACAAGTTATAATACAAATACATAAGAATGATTTTACTCAATAAAATATTTTTATAAAACATTCTTTAAAATTTATTTTCTAATACCTGTGAGATGAAAATAATGTCAAATAAAAAAATTTATTTCATTAATTTAATTAACGTTGATTTACGAAAATATCTGTACATAAAAATAATAAAATATTTACATTATAATAATTCATCGTTCTAAATGTGCATTTATCGTATTAAATACAAACATTAGACATCCAAATGTCAATGTTGATCCATGAGCAACAATAGCACTTCCTTCCCATCCCTCTTCTAAATGATTTTTATTTTTTGTCTCTAATCTTGTTGAATTACATTTACATAATACTTTTTGATCTTCTATTTGATCTTGAGACAATAATTTTTCTTTTATAATAGCTTTTACTGCATCTGTTGTTTCTTGCTCTTTACTCATTGATTGCAATTTATCATCAATTTCTTCCTTTACTTGTTCTATAACACCTGTGTAGTTACAAGAATAAAGTACATTATCAACCACTGTTCCATATTCACTATAATTTAATAATTCATAACGTTTGGTACTCTGTAAATAAAAAAATATAAATAATTAAGATAATATTATGTCCTTAATGTCCCTTAACATTTAACGAAATTAACGTTAAAATAATTATTATCACCTCATCAAAGAAAATAATAGCGTGTTTTGAGGATGTAAAATTACAGTTACCATAATTAGATAAAACTAAATCACAATTTGGACCACTTCCAATAGTTAATGTTTTATGAACCATAAAAGCTGGTGGTTTAGGTTTGTGATTTAAAGAAAACAATGCTGCTCTGGCTTTCATTTGGCAATTAATTATATCATAATTTTCTCCATCTGGATCTAATATTTGTTCTAAACGTTGTAATGCCAATATTTCCAAAACTGGTCGTTCAAGTAACTGTATACCTTCTTTTACATCATAGCCATATTGTTCTGCATAATATTCAGTACTATTATTATCATCACATTTAATTTCAATTGTATTTTTTTCTTCTATTTTTTCTTCTTGTTTAATACTAATTTCCATGCTATTTGTCTCTTCTAAATTAATTTCTTCTTTTATTTCATTGTTTTCTTCAATTTCATTTTCTACTTCCATTAATTCTCCCAAATTTTGTACTTCTGTATTTTCTATTTTAGGAGATTTATTATCATTATTTTCTATATTTTGCATATTTTTATCTTTAATCACTGGTCTTATAACAGCATCATGATAAAATTGTATAGGATCTAATTCTGGTGGATGTTCATAATGAAATTTAACAGAACACGGTACCTTTACTCTTGTACGACCTTCTAATTTAATTTTTGTACGAAAAAGTGGATTTGTTGCACGTGCTTTCCGCAAAAAGTCCAATTTTACAGCATGTTGATCTATACGTTGATTAGCATATTTGTCCCAGAGTTTAATACGTTCTGTTACTCTACATGATGTTAATAAATTCTGATCTATGAAATGATTTGGATGATTAGGACACATCCATCTTCCAATTGGAAAAGCTGTGAGTGGTGGGTCTAAACAGTCTTGATGAAAATATAATGGACAATAATCACATGCAATTAAAGGTGCTTTTCTGCAACTACGACCACATTCAAAGCACAATCGTGCTGGCAAAGGTACCATTAAATTGTTATCTAAACAATGACTTTTTCCTACTAAGAAAAAAATATTTTATAGTTAAAAATAATTTGTATAATAATTACTTATAAAAAATTAATAATATATACCATTATTACTTCCACTTTGTTGCTTTCCTCTTCTACCTGAAACATAATCTATTTTATTACTACCAGGAAACATAATTGGTAATTGCAATTCTTTAGGTAATTCAAATTCTCTGGGATTAACTAAAGATGCTGCTAAAGCTAGCATTTCTAATGCAGATTTTTTTTTGTTTTTTTCATTTCCTTTATTATCTAAAAGATTTCTTTTTGATGCACAGCGACAAGCATAACACAACCATTCTCCATTAGGAATATCTGCCGGATCCACAGCTGGATAACTAAAATGATTATATAAATAAGATTTAACAATTTCAAAATAATATAAAATATATTTCAAAAATAAGAAAAATTGATTTCCATTTCTTTTATTTTCAAATATTTAAACTCACTGGCATTGTAAATGATATGATGCAGGACATTTGTCACAGCATATAAGTTCTCCTCCATCTCGACAAGCATCACAAATATCACGATTATGACCACGTCCTCTTCTTTTAAAATATGGATGCTTTTTTTCTTCCTTATCTTTCTTATTTTTTGCTGTTTTAGAATCTTCTGATACAGGTGGTGCTATAAGAGCTTGAATTTGCTAACAATATAAAAATTAAAAATTGAAGTCAAATATTTAAAATATAAATATAAATATATTATAAATATATTTACAAAATTATATGCATGATATAATTTTATATATAAATTAATTATATTTTTTTCATTTATACTTACTGGCATTAAACCACCAACCATTGGAAAACCATATTCTACAGTACCCATTTTAAAATTAATTTTTATTTCTTAATAATATAAAATTTTCTTATTGCTAATTAACATTTGTTTAATTGTAAAGCATACATTTATTCTTAATTCTCATTTTTCATATATAAGTTGGTTATGTTTAAAACTTAGAAAAACAAAATATTAGATATGAAGATTGTATCCCTATAAAGGATTGTAGATTGTGCTGCCTCTGAATAAAAATTCAAAATTTGAAAAAAAATTTATTTAAATGATATATATATACATATATGTATATATATATTTATTTATTTATTTGTTATTTTGAATTACAAATATTTTAAGTTTTCATGATAATTATTATTCTTATATCATAATTGTTTAAAATAATTGAAATAATTTTAAGTATATATGTATATACATTTATATAATGTATAAGTTTTGTTAAGTAAAATTTTATATTTATATAACAATTTTTATATTTAATTTTTTATTATTTTAATTGCATTAAATTTAAATAATTCAATATATATAGATATTATGAAAATATTATTCATCATCAAGCATTGTTGCGAGGAAAGTTAACCAAGTTGTTATAATTTATGATTATATATCTCAAAATATTTAAAATTATTAAGACTTTAATTGAAAATATAGGTGCATTTTATTAATATTTGAATAGATAAGATTATTTATATATTTCAAAATTTTAAAATGTTTCGAATATCTTTAAATAATTTAATTAAAAGACAAATACATGGAAATGCAGAAATAATAGAGAAGTGTAAAGAAATCATAAACCGTAATCCACGAAATTTAGAACGTTTAAGAATCGCCAGAAAACCAATAGGTTATGTCCTTGATACACGTAAAATTACATTTTGGCATAAGTAAGATATAATTATTATATTATTATAATTATTATGTGATTTTTTTTTTCATTATAACCTCAATAATATTTTATATTAAAAAATTTTAATTCATATTTTCTAATACTTTCTAATTTTATTTTTTTAATATTCATATAAAATAATATTCATTAATATTCATATATCATTTTAAAAATTTATTTAGACTCGAAATATATAGCACTCAGCGTAATATTATAACAGAAATACATCATTTTGAAAATGGTCCTATTATTACAGTCTCAAGTAAAGAATGGGGAATAAAAAAACAATTATTTAGGTTTGTATATAAGTTTATATATAAATTCAATTATTGATACTTGATATATATTTAGAAAATATTTAAAATTTTTTAATTTTTGAATATAAATAATATAACCCTTTTTATTTATTGTAAATTGTAAAGTTATAGAAATTAAAAAAATATTAATAAATAAATATGTTAAAATATAAAATAAAAAAGTTTTATAAATTTATTTTAATATTTTAGCACACACGATGCTACAGCCTACAAATTTGTAGGACGTGTGCTTGCACAACGTTGCTTGGAAAGTGGTATATCTGAAATTTATGTTAACGATTCAATTGTTATTGGAAATAAAGTACAATTACTATTAGATACATTATCAGAATGTGGAATTTGCTTAAAAGAACCAGAAAGATATAAAGTTCCAAAACCTGGTATATTTGTTCATCCAGAGAAACCTTGGGAAACATATGAATAATTTTTAATTATATATGTGAATGTTATATAATAATAATGAATGTATATGACAATAAATTTAAGTTANATTATTAAACCAAAATATGATATTAATTTTTCAACTTTGATTTTTGATTTACCAGATTTTTTTAAAATTATTGAAACATATAACAAAATATTTAGGAACACAATTTTTATTTTAATATTACTTATTTTTATTATATTTATTTTAACACAAATATGTAAATTTGTACAGTATACATTATATAAAGATAGTAATAAATAATGATTATTTATTAATATTAAATAAAATATAATTTATGATAAATATAATAAATTTAATATAATAATAATAAATTTATAATGCTTAATAATGTTAAATATAATTGTGCAGGATCACTATTACAATATATAAATTAATAATAATACTACAAAATTAATAATTAAATTGATTTATTTTGTAATAAAAATTTTTTTTTGCAGATATAATACTACATTGATAATTATTATTATATCATAATCACTTGATCATTTTATTATCAATTATTGATAATAAATTATCTAAGTATCTCAAAAAATTTATATCTTTTATTAATTTTCTTTTATAATGAATATGAAACCACACAGATTTTGAATTATGTAATTTAGATGATATGATTAGATATTTTGAATATATTATATATTAATTGACTATTGTATATAGTGAATAATATATATTATTCATAAAAAATTTGTATGAAATTCATATGTATTTTATTGATTAGTTTTTCATTCAAAAGTAAATATACAAAAAAATAATAATATAAATAAAAAATTAAAAGTTTAATTTTTAAAAAAAAATTGATTATCATGTATTTTTCTTTCCTTATTTTATTAAATTTATAAAAAAAATTTTTATTTATCGAAATTTTATAGAAAATCCTGCACACATATACCTATAGAAAATTAATTTATATATTTAATCTTAAGCAATAATAATACTTTTCAAATTATAAATTAAAATTTGAATTTTGAATACTGATAATATAACATTTTTCTAACAAAATTCATAATTTTTAAGATATTAACTTTTTAAGTTTATTTTATTAATTATTAAAACGATAAAACTATTTATATTTATTTGTTCGTCAATTTTTAAAAGAATCTATAATAGCATAAAATAAAAAATTAATATATATTTCGAGTCAAATGTGATATAACATAAAATTTTCTAAATGATGATAAAAATAAG
>NW_006263356.1:800315-803742 GCF_000469605.1 Apis dorsata | reverse complement strand
TATTTTATTAAAATATTTTTCTAAATAATATAATTTTAAGAAATATATATATTACTGATTGAATTCAAAATTTATCAATGCTTCACTTATAATTGTTTTTATTTTTTTAAAGTTAAAATCACTTTTCTATAATTTCTAATAATATTAGAATTATGAAATATTTTAAAACATTATATAGTATTTATATAATGGATGCAACTAATTTTAAGAAAAATAGCAGTAAAAAAATGAAATGCGAAAAAATATTTTCCGATTGATACAATATCTAACTATATTAATATAAGTTTTTTTTTTAACTACATACTTGAATACAATAAGAATTTTACCTGATAAAAATTTTAATTTTAATTGTAATTTTACCACTATCAAAATTTTAATTTTAATTTTTTTTAATTATTTTTTATTAATTATTTTATTATATTTGGAATTAACTAGCATTTAATAAAATAAAAAGCTTAATAGAATTTTAATAAGTAAATATTGACTAATTTCGGAATATGACAATAATATATCTTATATATATATATATATACATAAGAAATGTGATCTTTTTTAATAATTTATATTTATCTGAAATATGAAAAAAATTATATCACAAAAGGTAAATATTTTTTAAAAGTTATTAAATGTGATTAATTTAAATTTTATTTGCAAGTATGAATATCTACGCTTTTGACACAAGTTTTGCATTCAACGAAACAACACCAACGAAATTTGCATTCGCATCTTTCTTTGATAGTTGATTTTTGTGTATTGTAACCTCTACCACAACAAAGGAGATTACATCCATCCATGCCAGATGATGTTCTGTTGCAAATTCTTCCATGTGTACCTAATAAACATTATTTATTTTTCTTTAAAAATTTATATAAACTTATTTAATATTTTCGAAATTTCCGAAATAAATTATATAAAAAGATACATGTACATTTTTTAAAACATTGTATATATAAATATAAATAAGCATGTTCATACATATGTACAATGTTTGCATTTATGTGTATAATATTATATAGAACAAAATAGTTTTATTTTGAAATTAAAGATTTAACAAATTAATCGATTACAATTAAATTTTAAGATTATTAAAATTATAAATACACATTCTTAAAATTTTATAATATAAAATTAGAAAAAATTATTAAAATTTAATTTGTGCTTAAACTAATTTTATTTTTTATTAAAATTTCATTTTTAAAAAAAATGTTTACCTAATGATCCGAGTGTTTCATTAGGAAGACAATAATTTGGAGAGTCATCCAAATAAACTAAATCATTCGCTGTAGGTAACGAAAATCTTGGATCTCGCATAGATAAACGACCACGTCTGTTTACTCTGACTTCTGTTGCTCCATCGTATTTATCTAAAAGAAAATCACCTATAAAAACAATTAATTTTTCATGAAATTGTTACAAATTGTTAAGATAAAAATAATTTTAAATTTCATTTATACAGAATTTTGTTTTGCTATTGTTTATTTTTTTTCTTTTCACGATATTCATAATTTAAATGCTTAAAAGTTTTTTTTATACTTTAGAATTCATTTTTTTGGATTACTTTTAAGAAATTCTAAGACAGAAAAAAATTTATTTATTATATATTATTATATTTAATATATTTTAGAATTATAATAAATGTATGGAATATAAATAGAAGATATAAAAAGTAATATTTAAAAGTTATTCTATTATGTTTTTTATGAATAATTTAAATTATTGTAATATTAAAAATAGTTATAGTAAGAAAGACATACCAATTTCTCGAAATGATGCAAGTTGCTGCCAGCAAGTAATTAAGCTGCAACTTCCAGAAACTCCATGGCACTTGCATGTTACTTTGGATCGTTTTATAACCGCCTTTAAAAAAATTATTGATTTAATAACGAACCAAATAATTTGACAATTAAAAATATTAATATGATATTTTATATATTTCTACTTTAATTATTTTTTGTCATTTTTTATTTGATAAAATAAAAAATTAATGAAAATGAAAAAATGAAATTTACCCTACGTCCAGCTTCATTATTATGAAGATTCATCAAACTTCTACCTTGTTCTCTGCTACCTCTTTTAAAGCTTCTTTCACGTTCTTTTACATCAACAAATGCTTGTGTAAATCTAACAAAAATTTAATCAATACAATATATGATCAAGTAAAAATTTACATAATTTTATAACAAAATATTTACTATTAACAAATTGAAGATATAAATCAAAATCAACAAATATTTTTTCAGATCGATTTTATTAAAAGATTTCCATCTATAAAAGTTAATATTTTTAGTAGAAAATGATGTAAAGAATTAAAAAATTCAATTAAACAAAGTAATTTATTTCTAATACTTACTTATAACCGTATTCGAGATTATCCCCGCATCCACCCCAGATCCAATCTCGTTTTAGATCTCTGGGTCTGCTACTTCTAGAACAACCACACGAAGATAATTGTCCGTCTCTGCAAGATCGACTTATTGAATACACCACTCCTGCAGTTGTGATTGCATGAACGAATGCAGTTTCTCTACTCGCTATTAAAAATAATTATACATTATAAATTATATACAATTTTATACATAAAATTTTATATAAGTGATTTTTTTTCAAAAGCATTATAAATATTAACTTGAACTTCTATATATGAACTTCTAATTAGTACTAGTATTAGTTACAAAAAAATTATAATATACAATTTAATTTAATACTTAAATTAACTTATTTAATAATTAATCATTTAGTAATTAATCATGTAATAATAATTATTGAATTACAAATAATTGTTTAATTTTATATAATTTATAAATAGTAAATTTCTAAACTTTTATTTTCATTTAAAACATGTCTTTAATTGAAACAAATAATATGATAAAATCATATAAATGAGACGTATCTCGTTCTGACTGTTTTATAAACTTAATGATCTCTCTTTTATAAACTCTTGATCTCTCTTTCTTGTTTATAAGTTATCTGTTGATAAGGATGATGAAATTGTTGCATTGTAACATCTCTTGTTAAATATTTCAAAAAAAGAAATCATAAACCTTCAAAAGACATCTTTCTGTGTCTTCTGATCTCATTATGTTTAACGAGCAAATTAATAATTTTCTCTACCGTATAAAAGATTTATACCTATTCTAAGCATAGGTCCAAACACGGATTCATTAGAGACAGTGGAACAATTCCATCTTCGATCGTGGAATTGATGTTGACACTCAAGAATCCCAAATTTTGCACCCTTAGCCACACTCGGCATATGATCCACCGATAACTGACAAAGCTTTCCTTGGCCTTGCGAAAGACCTTTCAACCCGTGACAAATGCTAGACGCGGCTACGTCGTAAGTCTCCATCATTTGAGCGGTGTCCAATTGTGGATAGTGTTGCAAACCGATATTTCTGAAACGATAAAACAATATTATGTAAAAAAA
>NW_006263356.1:796796-800152 GCF_000469605.1 Apis dorsata | reverse complement strand
AAAAAGTTATAAAATCCTTCAGTGATTTTTAATAAAAAAAAAAAAAAAAAAAAACAAGTAAACTTTTTCAATATAAAAAGAGAACTTATAGCAATATTTATATAAAGTTTAATTCTTAATAAAAAACTTGCACGCATTCAAAAATCAAAATTCATTTTCATTCTTTCAAAAAATAGAAGATCTTTTTTTATAAAATCAATCTTTCTAAGTTGACTAATAAATTTATCCAATAAATTTAACTTTATCTAATTTTTTTTCGCTAAGTACGCGTATTAGTCGTTAAAAGCGACTAAGTCAAAAAATAATCTAATCTGTCCACTAGGATCAATATTTTAATCCCTACTAACAATTTTCACGCAAAAGCAGCTCGATCGATGCTCCCTAAACGCGTTCTCTCGATTTCAGTTTACCCTTCGTTAAACAACACGCGATTCCCTTTCTTCTTTTTTTTTTTTTTTTTTCTGAAAGGAGGGCGTGCATAAACGCAATCGAAGCTGCGCGCGGATTTGTTACGCCGATTACGTATCAAATTCGGAGCGGAGAAAGCCGTGGGCGGGGAACGATTCTCCGCGCCGATTTTTAATGGCACATTTGTGAGTCAACCGAGCGAGATGATGGAACGACGCCGTCACGGACAGAAGTCATGGGGTGCTCTAACGGAGCTACCAATCTGAAATTCAAAACGGGTGCTCGTAAAGGTTTCACCGAAGACATAATACGGGTGTACACACTCGGATGCTCTAATATTGCTAATTGAGCGCACGAAATACACGTTCCTCGCAATACGGGAAACAATAGAAAAGTTTTGTCATTTTTTAAGGTAAAAAAATGACTAATTAAACTGATTAATTTGGACTCTCGCGTTTAATCATTTTTACGATATTATTTTCTCTTTGAAACGAATTTACATGAGTGTATTCCTTGATTCTGTATTTATATTATATTATATTATTATTTATATTATTATTTATATTATATTATTATTTATATTATTATTTATATTATTATTTATATTATATTATATATTATTTATATATTATTATATATTATTGTATACTCTTGTTGTACACTTAGTTTCGTTATTAATAGTATTTTTTCAAAAGATTTTTTTTAATGATTAGAAAATAAGTATCGTACAGACTTTGAATGGACCAGTTTGTATATCGTGTTTGATAATATAATTTACATGTGGAGAGAGATATCGAGTCGATAAGAAGGAAGGAAACTGTATTATTACACCTCAGATGTTTCTATACTTGTTGTTTACTGCAGTTTCTCTTTTACTAGGGTGAAAGTTGCATATGGTGGTACGTATCCTGTGCAACATACAATGCTCGGAGAAAATGTTGGAAAATAGAAGTGTATAAGAAACATTTAACTCTTTTCAATTAATAGAAATTTAAATCAATTTGAATTACAATTGTTGCATTGAAATTTTTACATAAAAATTCGAACTTTATATTCCGATGAGTTAAAATAAAATATTTTGACCTTACCTATTAACTTTTTTCGATATTATCGATATTCATTTATCACATTTTATATGTCTCTCACCTTGTATTGTAATTAGTAAAATCTCTCAGGGCGATTATAACGAAACGATCTAAAGAACAGGTTTCACAACTACAAGTTCGAGATTCGGATTCGAAAAATAAAGCAAGACTGTGCCATCATCCCTAAACGAACACTTATATATACTCTATCGACTGAAAGTTTGGGATCACATTTTCAATTTTATTTTAAAATATTTTCTACGTAAAAAAAAATTTTTTTAATTTTTTTTCTTTTTCCAAAAATCTATAATTTTTACAAAAAAAGAAAAACTAATTCGTTCACCGAAATCTTTCTTACTCGAAAACTTCGATAGATCGAAGATTTCAACTCTATCCTCGAGATTCGATTTATCGAAATTCGATATATATATATACATAAATTATATAACTTACGAGTATCAATGATTCTGAACGTTTCGAATCAATCGTACGTACGATAGATCGAAGATTTCAACTCTATCCTCGAAATTCGATTTATCGAAATTCGATATATATCATATATATATACATAAATTATATAACTTACGAGTATCAGTGATTCTGAACGTTTCGAATCAATCGTACGTACGTATATCAATCGATTCTCTCTGTCATTTACATATCCAAAGAATTAAAGTTCTCAGCTTTTGGTGCCACGGTACCAATATACATTGCGCTATGGGAGTGCATATAATAGACCGCATTAATATTCCGGAACACGTTTTGGCTGTGATATATTATCAGCTTTGCACTCCCCTAAAACAATGACGCGGGGAATCATGGGAGGGGAACGATAATATTTCGAAGGATCCTACCCACGCGAATTCGTGGGGCACAGGCCTTGCCGTCCTAAAAAGTAATGCCCCGTGTCTCTTAAAAGATTGTAGCGGCAATCGTATGGTTTTATGGTATACCGGGTGTTCTAATTTCAATATCGAACAATATCCGTTGAATAGTGTAAGTCGTTTATTATTTTTTTTTTTTTTTACATTTTCATGTTTTTAATATTTTTATATGTTTTTAAATTTTATTTATTGCTATGTTTTAATGATAAATCGATAGATTTCGCGTGACGTAAAAATTTAAAATTAAATTAATTTTATAATTTTTTTACATCGTCTTTTGAACAATATTTCCTTTAATTTCAAGGAGATCGATTAAAAATTATTATCTCGATTAATTTTAAATATATATATATATATATATATTTGTTTTTTAAGATTTGTGACGAACAAAATGGTTTTTGATTTTAAGGATTTTGACGATATATTTTATCATCCTCACAATGCTGAGGTATACGTCATCCACCTTATTTCGCGTAGGAGTAACGTAATCGAGCCGTATTATTTGAGTGTTAGCAGAGGCGAAGGGCCAAGAGATAATGATTATTATTAGCAGTACTAAATTATCCGCGATGAGGTATATTTCTCCATTAATGCTACTAAAAATACGTACGTTTTCTTTGTCGTTTCAAAAATTGCCTCGAATCAAAGCCGATTAAATTAAGCAATATATCCCTTATATATCTTGATGAAATTCTCGAGAATATTCAACCTATCCTTTCTTTTTTCTCTCGATATTTAATGCCAACTCGAAAGAGGTGATGTCGAAATCTATACATACGAATTTTTACAAATTTTTACAAATTCTCTCCCATGAAAATCCACACG
This sequence comes from Apis dorsata, assembly GCF_000469605.1. Classification (NCBI taxonomy): domain Eukaryota; kingdom Metazoa; phylum Arthropoda; class Insecta; order Hymenoptera; family Apidae; genus Apis; species Apis dorsata. Next base: position 796,950 of record NW_006263356.1, on the reverse strand, counting down.
TTCCATTCATTACATATTTCACGTAAACGTGTAATCGGTTTCAAAATATCACATTCCTTTTTCAATACGAAATATTTTTATACTGAAATGAATTATTATCCAATTGTTAGATCCGGAATTTAATTAAACGCATACATCGATAACTCTCCTCGGA
>NW_006263356.1:786758-796412 GCF_000469605.1 Apis dorsata | reverse complement strand
CTCTCTCTCTCTCTCTCTCTCTCTCTCTCTCTCTCTCTCCCCCTCTCTTTCTCAAAAAAAAAAATTAATCAGAAGTTATTTCTCACGTTCGATCGGATCGATTATTCGCTTCGAAAATAATAATTCTATTTTTATTTATTATTTCTATCTTTATTCTGTATCCTGTTCCATTACACCGACGTTTAGACAGTGTAGAAAAGCGTTGAAGCAACGCGTGGCCAACAATGATGCCACACTTTTCACTCTGATATGGGAGAGAGAAAAACATCTCGTGGGGACAGCCCTTTAATCCATACGATATTTCGATATCGCCCCGATTCATGGGAGGAATAATGTTGGCTGGAAATGGCCTGGTGTGAATCAATTCGTTCGTCGACTTAAACACACGTGCGATCGGCGCCTGGATCCGGAATCTAATCTGGATGCCGGCTCTTAGTCTTGACTTAAGGGGTTGTTACGTAGATACCGGGGCGTAGATTAAGCGAGAGAGTAACGTGGAATTTTTTCGAGAAAATTGCTTTATCGTGCGTGGACACAACGACGACTTTGCACAAGTTACGGTATATCGCGTCCCGGCCACGTGTGTAATTAATTTGCTTTTGTAAAATCTCGGCTCGCCGGTTGATTTAAGTGTATCGTATGCAGTGAATGGAACGATATATTCATGCTAGAATTCTTGTTAAACCAGTGTACACTCCCGATCATAAGTTCGCATCGTTAATTTTAAATATAACGCTTATTAATAACCGATTATTAATAATTGATGATATTTTGCTGGGAACGAAATCCATCGTCCATGAAGAATTTCGTTCTAATATATTACGATCTCTCACATTCGCTTTCCTTCGTTTTAAATTTTTACACTTTACAAATGAAGGAATTAAAGAATAAATTAATTAGAATAGAAGAAAAAATTTACAAAAAAAAGAGAAAATTGCACGATTGCATGAAAGGATAATAAAAGGGAAATTCCATTTCGATGAAAAATTCGTACAGAATTTCACGAGGAATTATTCCCTTAGATGGAATTTTTAACGTATCTAGGGATATATAGGAAACTTAATTTTAAGATGTTGGTAATTTTAAGGGGAAATGAATACTCACATTCATGTTCCTGGCACGGTCGACGCCACGGCGATGAGAAGTCGCAGAATAATGAGTAATGGTACATTATTTATAATTAATTGGTCAGTTTATTAAAAAATATAAAGATCAAGTTGAACATCCAATTGTTTCAAAATTGTATAATTCGTATAATGTTAATGTTTCGTGGCAAAGGATTAGAGTAGGAAACGTGGCTTTGATTTTTAATTTTCCAAGCTAAGAAGCAAGATTGTTGTTCGAATGTTATCTGTATAACGTACATAACCTGGATTTGGAAGTGTATATTTATTAAAAGCTTTTTGGAGGATCGTTTAAAAATTCTAGATCTAATTAGACCGTGGTAAAGATAAAATTAAGGGGGCGAGATTAAATCCATCGGGTTCTCAAGTTAAGCCCATATAAGAAGGATTAACTTTTATGGAGATCCTTTGAGTCCCGCCCATGTGATTAGGCATTTTCACGATCGGTTGGGCAAAGGGATTTAGAAGAAGAAGAAGAAGGCCGCTGTAATGACTGGATGGGGCCAATGATCATTTATCATCGATCAAAATCTATTACCGTCATTTTTTTGAAAATGAGAAGCTGCAATACTAGAGATTACATCCATCAGTGATTAAAAGTGTTCACCCATCATTTAATTCCAATATTTTTTTAGTAAATTAATTTTCAATATTAAATTTACTTGGACGACATTTCATTTTCCAAAACAATTTTTTATTATTTCACATCTCATGTGTGCTTGGATCTAGTTAACTGATAAATATCTTATAATAAACTTTCCATAAGCTATGATTAAAGAATAGAATTAAGAAGAAATTTACAAAAAAATTAATTTTCAATATTAAATTTACTTGGACTTTATTTTCCAAAACAATTTTTTATTATTTCACATCTCATGTGTGCTTGGATCTAGTTAACTGATAAATATCTTATAATAAACTTTCCATAAGCTATGATTAAAGAATAGAATTAAGAAGAAATTTACAAAAAAATTAATTTTCAATATTAAATTTACTTGGACTTTATTTTCCAAAACAATTTTTTATTATTCCACATCTCATGTGTGCTTGGATCTAGTTAACTGATAAATGTCTTATAATAAACTTTCCATAATCTATGATTAAAGAATCGAACTAAGAAGAAATTTACAAAAAAATTAATTTTCAATATTAAATTTACTTGGACTTTATTTTCCAAAACAATTTTTTATTATTCCACATCTCATGTGTGCTTAGATCTCGTTAACTGATAAATATCTTATAATAAACTTTCCATAAGCTATGATTAAAGAATAGAATTAAGAAGAAATTTACAAAAAAATTAATTTTCAATATTAAATTTACTTGGACTTTATTTTCCAAAACAATTTTTTATTATTCCACATCTCATGTGTGCTTAGATCTCGTTAACTGATAAATATCTTATAATAAACTTTCCATAAGCTATGATTAAAGAATAGAATTAAGAAGAAATTTACAAAAAAATTAATTTTCAATATTAAATTTACTTGGACTTTATTTTCCAAAACAATTTTTTATTATTCCACATCTCATGTGTGCTTAGATCTCGTTAACTGATAAATATCTTATAATAAACTTTCCATAAGCTATGATTAAAGAATAGAATTAAGAAGAAATTTACAAAAAAATTAATTTTCAATATTAAATTTACTTGGACGACATTTCATTTTCCAAAACAATTTTTTATTATTCCACATCTCATGTGTGCTTAGATCTAGTTAACTGATAAATATCTTATAATAAACTTTCCATAATCTATGATTAAAGAATAGAAGAATAAAAGAAGAAATTTAGAAAAAAAGATTCAAAGAGAGGCGAACGTTGATCAGATCAGATCACCTCGATGATTTTTCTAAAATCGACGATTGCAGGGCATAAAAGGGCATAAAAGGGAAATTCCATTTCGATGAAAAACTCGTATCCCGATCTCGGGACCATTCAATGATTTGTCATGGGCGTGCAAGGGTGGAATTTAGGGGCGACTAGGCTCGATTCAGAAATTAGACACACCGTTGGCGGGGATATGGCCGGGAAAGAGGAATGGAACGGTATGAAAAATCCTTCGATCGTGTTCCCACGACGTGATTTCGTCTCGGTGTATGTACAAAGAGCTATAAATTACGGCAGTTGTTGCGTGGGCAATTTTTGCTGGAATTTGATGAGGGTAAAGAATCGAGGCCTTTCTCCTCGCGACATATTAATTTATCGATTATCGTCGTTTGATAGGCTGGCCGTGTCCATTCGATTTGTTTCTCCTGAAGATAACACCCGAGAGTAATTATGTAATTTTCCGTGGGATACAGAATTTCACGCGGAATTATTCCCTTAGGTGGAATTTTTATACTTACCCTATATATAGGAAACTTAATTTTAACATGTTGGTAATTTTAAGGGGAAATGAATACTCACATCCATGTTCCTGGCACGGTCGACGCCACGACGATGAGAAGTAATCGCAGAATAATGAGTAAGCCGCTGCAGGCCGCCATCTTGCCTGCAAAGTAATTTCGATCTTGTATAAATATTATGCGTCAAATCGTCTCGTCATCATTTTTATCGATTAAATATAAATATAAACGATCGAAACGAAAGGGAATTACAGGAACATTTGTATATTTCAAATATTACAATTATATACGAAGAGGAGGAAAACGTGATGTCAAAGTTTTAAAAATCCATCATTCGAAATACGCGTGAGTAAATAATTCTCACATTTTTCCCGTATCTCGTATCTCGGGGAATCACGAAGAACTCTGAAAATCCATTTCACCAGAGAAAAATAATCGAAACGATAAGCATCGAGTGCCTCACCCGGTATACGAAATGAGTACATGAGCACGCGTACTATAATATGTGTATACCAGTTCCGTGGGTTGCAAGCACGCCGTAGACTCGGCTTGGAACGAAAGACACCTAAGTCCGGACGATTATGGTACATCGATTCGACATTACACCTTGCTTGCTCCTTGAAGCGACTCGCCGAGAGTCCCTCTCGGTTTCTTGCACACGGGATTCTGGGGATTCGCGAGCTGCACGACGACTGGTTAACAGAAACTACAGGCTTGAGTTACGACCGGTAAACGACTATAACTTTTCATTTTCCACTGTTACGCTACAGTGACACGAGAACTGTGCCTGTGCTGATGAGTAGAAGTATAACGACAATATTGTATTTATGATTGGATCCTCGTCTTGATTGCAATACAGATATGCCACTCTTAATTGAATGTTGGGAGACACCTATTATTGATTTGAACTATACAATTTATTCTGATTCACAGAAAAAGGAGATAAGAATAGAATCTTCAACATTCGAATTAATCCTCGTGGTTCAATCGTGGCCACTTTTTTTAACTTAGACGATTTAACAATCGATTATAACGCTAATTAAATAAATTTGGACAATCCTATTAACGATCGTTCGAATTTTTCTCCTTATCTTATCTTATAGTCAATATAGTTGAGGTTAAGAATAAAGTTATTTCAATAATGTATTATTCAAAGCATAACCACAAATCTTAAATGGTGACATCGAATGGTTGAGGTTATGTGGATCAACTGTTAGCTACGAATAACATTACTAGTTATTTTTCTACTTAAAGTTGGGTTAATACCAACTCTTCTTTCTCTCTCTCTCTCTCTCTCTGCAATATTCAAAATTTATTAATCTCTCTATTTATCTTCAAGATGCAAAACATTGTTATTCAAATCAAATAACCACGATCTCATTTTGGAATAATCGCGTTATATCGTCGGCCTTGGTAATCGATGACGGGAGTATCACAATAAAAAAAATTTCCCCGGCTCTTGTTCGCCGAGTGAACGATCTTGGGTAACCCGATCGCGGCTCAAAAAGTTCCGCTACTGGTTTTTAAAAGAGGCGAAAGGAGGCGCGTCGTTCATTAAGGGGACGGTGCGCTGTTAAATCAAAAAGCACTGGGCTCGATTATGGCGCATCGATTCTTGCATTACACCTTGCTCGGCCACGACGGGTGGCTGTTGCGCTTCAGAGTTGCCCGCTGCGACTAGTTAATATATGCTGACCGTTGGAGTAACGAGTCGTAAATTTAGTAACTTTTGATCCCGGCTTGCTATAATTTCAGTGGAACGATCGTGAAACAAATTAAACATGCTCGCGAACGGGAGCTTTTTAAAAGTACATGGTATCCTGTCATCAATTGCGAAATAATGTTGGCAAATTATCTTAGAGAAAAAGCTAAAAATCTAAATGTAATATCCTTTATGCGTGAAGAGAATTTGTATATACGTAGATTATTTAGTTGCGCAAATTTTAAATAGCATTTATAACAGTGTCGTGCTAATAAAATTTGTTATATCGTTTATAAATTTTCATTTTTACGTATAACAAGTAATATTATGCGTATGAAGGTTAAGGTTATGTAACATTTTAATAAATTTTCCTAGTGATTTTTAGATCTACCGAAATTGAAATATACCCGAAATATATATGAAAAAAAAAAAACTAATTAATTCTTGAAATTTTTACGAATTAAATTTTAACAATTCGGATAAAAACAATAAAATTATATAAAAATATTAAAGAATATTATAAAAAACTTTTTTATAATATAAAGAAAAATATTTTGTCTTTTTATCTTCTTCTTCATCTTAGTGTATATATATATATATATATATATATATATGTGTGTAAGTACATGAGTCAATTCAGATTTAAGACATACAAGTTGAACGTGTCAAACTTCCTAGTATACTTGAAGCACCCAGTATATCCCCGTCTATCTAGCCCACGCGATCGGGCAGAATATTAGCCGGTGTATAAAATGCATTTGTGATCACGACAGGAATGTAAATGGCGTACTTCACCACGTCTCTCGCGGGACCAGCCTCGAATTATCAGCAATAAAGTATCTCGCTGGCGTGTTGAACAAGACATGACCGGCGGTAGTGCAAGCACCGCTACATTTGTTGCTGAATGGAGTTGGGTCCTCTCGTCGGTGATCGTTGATCCTTGCGCAGCTGGATGGTACCACGTTGGCTATAACGATCGTAAAGAGATCGTTGATCTAATATTAAAAGATGCACAAGAGATGGCATCGAAACAAAGAAAAAGATTTTTCAAGTTTCAAGAATTCTCTAACTCGTAATGATAAATTAAATAAAAATCCTTAACGTCATGGGAACATTGTAATTTCAATTGTCGCCTAGAGAGCGCGCCTTCTATTGTGATGACATTGCCATTTTGTTAATCTTGCTAATAAAAAAGTTTTATTCTAGCATGGAGTAACAAAGTTTATTTCATTTTATTGTTTAGTTCGACTGTTCGATGTTTAATACATTGTTCGTGTCTTTTTTCTTTTTTATTTTTAATCATTTTTCTTTAATTCTTTTCCTATCGATATTTTAAAAAAATTTCTGATTATTTGTATTATTCGTTTGATTCTTGCAATAATTGATTAATCATTTTCTAAATTTATCAAATTTATTATTTAAAAATTATAATATTATAATTTTCTAAATTTTTGAATTTTTACATAGATAATGACGAAACAATTTTCTGAATAAACGATATTTTAGGTTTTATTGAATTCTTGAAAGGTATTCAAGATTTCTTCGATGATTAAATTAACAATTTTATGAGTAAAAGCTTTTAACGCATTATATGAATATAAATTTATCTTGATAACTTATCTAGTTATTTCTCTATTTACTTATGCAGGACGTTCCGCGATGAGTGATACAATCGAGAATAAGATAATTCTACGTGGAAAAACATGAAGCAATTCTACATGGAATCGAAAATATCGAATAAAATTGTTCAACCCTTTCGCATCTATGAAATTATCTCGCGATGTAATGTCGTTTGTATGATGCTTTAAGCGAGATATCTCGTGTATCTTTTCATTAAAAAACGGATATCGTTCAAAGAAATCACTAATGCTAGAATATATTTTTATTTTTAAAAATAAATTTTTCTTTATTTCTGTTTTCTTTGTTTCTGTTCTCGCTTTGCGAAATATTTCGTCAAGAATACAAAGAGTTTAATAATTGAAATTTTGAGAAAATTGAATTTAAAAATTTTTTTAATTTAATTATTACTTAATTTTACGACAATATCTGTATATTTTTCAAATATCCAATTTTTAATAATTTGATTATTCGTAACAACCAATAATCAAATTTTAATATTTTTATTATATAAATATATTTATGATAAATTTCTTTTATAATGTGATTGATCATCATTAATGACAAAATCCATTATAATTTAATATTATTCCATCGAATTCAAACGTTGAAAAATATTTCATCATGTATCAATTTAATAAATTTTTATTTAGACACTATTTGATACAAATAATAATAAAAAGAAAACTGATGTAAAATGTTAAATATAATTTCATTATTTTACTACTGTTGTTGGCCTTGTAGAGAAGCGCAAAGCGGTCTGCTTCCACCTGACCAGAAAACATTATCGTAACTTCGCTGCCGATAAACTCACTGAAATTCTGCGGTACACACGTTCGCTAGCCACGGATATTCCAGCGTAGAGAAAGAAGAAAGCCAAGAATTGATAAAAGCGGACAGGAAAGCATTAACATAGCAGTTTAATTCCTGTTAGACTCGTAATTACGCAAGCATTTCAAATATATAAAGTTGAATTTGCTGCAAATATATCACACCCGTTAGAATCAAGATATTAAACAATTTTGTATTGTATAAAGCTTTGAGAAAATATATTTTATAATAAAGATATATGTTTCTAAGTATATTGATTATTTAATGAAATTGATTGTCTCAAAATGAAAGAATAAATTGAAAAATGAATAAATGAATCAACAAAATAAATAATTTTTCTAATTTCAATTCAAAAATTATACAATTATAAGTATATTTATAATAATTTTTTTATAATAATACATGTAACAAATAAATATGTGTATTAAAAAGAATTAAAATCTATTGAATAAAAATTAAATATGCCAAAATATTTTCTATCTCTTTGCATAAAAAAAAAAGCTATGAAATTCTTAAATTCTTTTCAAAAAGAATGTGTAAAATTACGTAAAATCATAATGATTTAGACAATATCTGTGATATAATTTTAATAATAATCGACGATATCAATTTAAGAAACGTCACAGTGATTTTGTATTTTACATAAATCAACTTTATCTCTTTAGCATTCCTTGTTTGTATTATCTATAAAACACATCCAAGATATTTCTCATACTTAAACCATTAACTTTATTACCAGTTTTGCTAAAAAGGAGATGTCGTATCTAACATGTTTCACGACGTAGTTCATATCTCTCTGTTAAAGAATATCAGTATATGTGTATACGATATAAATAATCGAATAATAACAATTTAAAAAAATTGTACTTTAATAATCGCATACGAGCAAACATAAATATTCTTAGTCAGTTAACAATGTGTTAACCTTTAGAGTACCGAACATGCAGAACAATGACTAGGTCAAAAGTGACCCATGTCAATAGATTCAATCATCTATGGTCAGTTAACAATGCGTTAACCCTTACAGTACAGGGACTCGCAATACTGAAATGGTTAAGTTAAAAGTGATCCGCACCGGTGGATTCAATCATTTGTGGTCGATCAATGATGTGTTAACCCTTAGAATACGAGACAATTAGGTCAAAAATAATGCATATCGTTGAAATCAAACTTTTTTTTCTGAATCTTTCGTTCATAAATGCTAAGATTTTTGCCAATTTTGAGGTTATAATTAAAAGTTAGGTTATAATTATAGGTTATAATTAAACAAGCATTAGCAAAGAAATATTGTATATTTAAAATTGTTAAATTTAAATATTCGTGGAAAAACAAACATAAAAGTTGACTTGAATTTTATCCCATTTTCTAATATTATATCTTAATACTTATGAATTGAGGACACGTATAAAACACATCTATCCGCATTTCCAAACCATACATCTGTAACTAATCTTTCCAGATCGCGACGCAAGATTTATGTGACATCGAACGCTTTCGAATTACTTGCGGAATAAAATACACGCGAGTACATATATCTTCGTGGCGTATCGTTCGACCGTGCCCCGTTCGAAACGATACGCAATCGTGTAAGTATTTTTATCTCGGGGCCATTATTTCGCGTTCTTAAACATCCATAAATACCCAGACCACTTTACACCCAGGTAAGAGAGCGGATCGTTGTTTTCCAGGCAGGGAAAAGGTGCGCGTTGTTGAATCAACCTGTTCGCGACGAGCCGGGGCATGGGATTTTCACGGAGGAGCAGAACGCGGCTCGAGTCCTCTTAACGAAGTTGCTGGGGGATAGGGACGATACGGGGAGCGACACCACATTCATGGTACGCGTGCATGCGAGAAAACGAGAGCGTGCTTACTCGGGGCTTGTAGACTCGAGAGAAGAGAGAAAGGAATGCGTGCGGAGGATTCTCTCAGGTTGAGGAGTAGGGGGGTGGGAAGGAAAAAAAAGTAAAAGAAATGAGATGGTGGTAGGGGATAAAGAGAAAGTTAAAGAAATTGTAAACATGCAGGAAAGGAA
>NW_006263356.1:775602-786550 GCF_000469605.1 Apis dorsata | reverse complement strand
AAAAAAAAAAAAAAAAAAAAAAAAAAGAAGAAATTTAGGACGGAAAGAAAGGAGATGATGGAGGATAGATAAGATTAAGCTGTTGATCTTATTTGTTAAGCGAAAAAAATTTATATTTTCGAGATTTTAAAAAAATTTCTAAAATGTATAAGAAATTTTAACTTCGTATAAAAATTAGTAAAAAGAATGAAAGAAAATTTATATCCGGAAAGATCAAAAAAATCTAGAAAGAGAATAAATCGTATAAAAATAATAATAATGATAAATAAATAAAAATATTAAAGTGTTAGAAGAATTATATGAAATAAATAATTTTGATATGAAATTTACGAAATGATTTTTGATAGGATTTTGGAAAATTATTATAAAATTTGATAAGCGAAATAATCACAGAGTATTCATATAATTTACGCCGTTATTACCTCTGCTATCGCATTGAATGTTACCTGAACGATGATACGGGTATTATAGGATTTCAGTAGGTTTATCGACAGTAAAATTATGTCTCTCAGTCAGATGGCTACTTTCGTGTTTAATTATATGTAATGTAACGAATGATTATCATTATGGAAATGGTAAATTGATATGCATGCTTATTGAATTAAACAAATTGAATTTAATTTTGATGATGCATTTACAAGAATTTTTCAAAATTTACTTATTCAAAAATTCATAATTTCGTTTCACTTTTTCAAGTTATACCATCATTTTCCTGACAAGCAAAATTATTGTAATACACGATACTATAGAAATTTAAATTCTAAAAAATTTTCAGAAGATTTAAAAGAATTATAAAAAAAAAAATTGTATTATAATAATAAAAATGAAAATATTGTCAAAATCTATTCCCATATTCAAATATTTATAATTTCGTTTTTCTATCTTTTTATTTAAAATTACTTCTTTTCTAATTAGCATTTTGACAATGACAATTTTATTTATCATATTTTCTAACTAAATTATTAAAATACATTGCTATAATTCAAATTTTACAAATTTTCAAAAGATCTTCAAAAAGTAGGAAAATTCATGAAAACAAAAAAAAGCTTGAAATTAAAAATGTTCGATATAGGATAATGGCAAGGTGGATGCAGGAGCGCGATAAAAGCGGACAATCATCGGTTCAGAAGCATCGAGCCTCGTTAAAAATGTACGGCAATTAATCTGCCTCGAGTCTCGTAAATCATTGACGCGGCGATCGAAAGGAAGTCGTGGGTCAGCGACGCGAACGTTCATCGATCGATCGATCGATGTTTTATGTTACGTCGCGTTTCTCTATCACGTTAATGAAAGCTTACCTTAATGGCTATGTTTTATCGATGTCAAACGCCATTGTACGCATTGCTTTGTTAACGAAATCCTATAACTGAATATTAAATAATTCGATGCGATCGATTCACATAAAAGTTCTTCTTAAATCATTATCCAAAAAAAAACGATTGAAAAATTTTCTTCCTAATCTTAGACTATAAAATAATACTAAACAAAAATAATAATTTCGATTTTTTTAATTATTTTATTTTTGGAATTAAAAATATTTTATAATCAAGAATAAAAAAAAAGACTACCAAGAATAGTTATAAGAGTAAAAAAATATTTGGCAAATATAATTAGAAAACATACAAAGTTAAATTAATAAATATTCAAAATATAATATTCCATTAATATTACCTCATTCATAATCACGTGTATAATGAAATAAGAGCAAGTCAATAATATCAACAAAAGCAACAATATTTGATTATTTGAAATTTTCTTAATAAAATTTTAAAAAATTTTTATAACAACTTAACTTATGTGATTATCGAATTACGATTGCAACATTATGCATTTAAGATTTATATCTTTTTCCCATTAACATATCAAATAAAAATTATCAATTAAATATACATAAGTGCATTTTTTCTTAAAGATTATACGAATAACATCAATAAATCTGAGAACTAATATAATTAATCCGTCAAATGTTTTATTGTTTAAAGTACATTTCTCTATTATGCGATGTGAACGAAACCAGACAGAGCAGTTGCATTTTTATTAGTTTCGATAAGAGCGTTCATTTAAAATTCAACGGGAACATTGTGAACTCGGAATAAATTGTTTTGAGTTGCGATTCGATATGAAATGATACAAGTATCAATTTATCAATGAAGAATATGAATGTTTCTATCATATTCATTTGTTTAAATTTTTTTTTTTATTTATAGAAATATTTATTTTCGAATTATTATATTTTATTAATTTCGAATTAATTTAAAAAAATTAAAAAAAGAAAATTTAATTTATAAGTAAAATTGATAAATTTAAATGTTATATATATAAAAAAAAATATTTAAAAAACTTAAATTATCTTTCAAGATTGACAACGATTAAAATAAATTTTTTTGAATTTATTATTTTATGATGTTCAACTTGATTTCATTTTATTTCAATAAATTAATTATTTAATTTTTGATATTAGTATTAATTATTGTTTGATGTAACCTATTCTTCCAAAATTCCCTAGACATAAAAAGTTTAATGGCGCAAGTCCAATTAATCTCGAAAAGTTATTATTCTCATTTTTTTGTATTCTTATCATAATTTTTTAATAAATTTTTTAAAAGATTTATATTTATATGACATATTTTTTTTATTTATATTCAAAAATACCATAATATTATATAAAGTGATGAGAAGAAAACTGGGACATCCCTATATATATATAAATTCGAGTTCAATGACGAAGATCTTCAACATTCTCTAAGAATATATATTTCGATACATAACCTTTTTAAATTGGCTTTTCATATATTTATAATACCTACTATCGACTCTTATTTCTAATTACAATATTAATACGTTAATAACTAAGGCAAGGTTATATTATCGATAGTTAATTATTATGGCCCATTAAACCGATTAAACGATTACTCACCGAACCGGGTGTATCCAAAGTCGTTAAAGACGAGTTAATTATTGCTCTGGACAAGATTGACCACTTTTCCACTTTTTTATCGGAGAGAACCACTTTACTTTTGAATTAATATCGATAACACAATCCGTGTTGGATCATTTCCATCGTATCGTTCTTCAAATTTCCGATATTTCGCGGGAAATCGATCATTTTTCACACGACGTAACTCATATCTCATCTTAAACATCGAAACACTTGATTTTCACAAATAAATGAAATAATAAATGAAAAAAAATTCTTTCCTACTAACAAACTTTTCTTTTCATATTTCCTTTTCTTGTATACGGGTTGCTTTTTATATAATTTTTCGTTATAAAAAAACTATTATAAAATATCATCAGCAATAGTTTAAATTAACTTTACTTTTATGTTATTTTATAAAGTAAGAAATTGTAAAGTCTAGATTAAAAATTAAACTTTGGAATCGAATTTTTCCTTTAATACACATAAATAAAAAAATAATTGTAACATAAAGAAAAACAAGTAAAACTGTTTTAATAATAAAATATAAATAAATTTAAAATTTCAATAAATGTATAAATAAACCAATGAAGTTTCAAATGAGTTTTAAACTTTTAAAATAAAATTTAAAAGCACAAAATTTATAAAATTTATGACGTACGAAAATAATTCTATAGTGTGAACATTTTTATCAAAAATTTTATTCAAAAATATTTTGATTATTATGTTAATTCGTATTGACTTATTAATTATGTTTCTTTTTATCAGAAACATTACAAATCACTATCAAATAATGACATTGATTTAAAATCAAGATGCAACCGTTGATAAATAAAGAAAAGGAATAAGTCAATCAAAACGAAACGGCGATCACCTGTTTGTCGAACAACCGGTCGCGGAAGTGTCAGCCAAAGCAGTCACTCGAAACACCAATGGGTAAACACATTTTAATTCTTAATCATTCCGTGAACTCTTCAAACACCAAAAGATTCTTGTCACTTCCGCTCCTCGAGGCGTTTACGACAAGCATCGTTGTTCACCATGATAAAATCCTCTCGACCTTCTTCATAATCTTTCATCTTTTTAGATTCAAAAAACGAAACGTCATCGGAACAACCGAAACACAATTGATTCCTAAGAGCCAATGACTCTTATCTGATCTCGAATGTCTCGAGAATCGCCGGCTACGATATCCTTTGACGCGAAACTTGTTAAAGTTATCCTGTTCACCGTTCACCACCTCGAAACCAAAGAGTTCAAGGAATCCTAACCATATTTGGCACGTGAAATTCCACCGATCGAGAGACTTTTCAGGAAATCAAAATCATTTGAAGGATAAAGTTTGTCCAGAGAAGGAGAAGATCACTAAAAGAAATTGATCCCTCGATAAATCAGTTCTTTGAGCATCTCGAGGATGAGTGATGCCTCGTGGCAAGAGGCTAGGTCCAGGGAACGCTGCGAAACCGACTTGGACGACGTGTTACTGCGGAATGGTCGCAGAGTGCAGGCAGAATCCATGAGACCATGGTACGTTTCGTTCTCTCCCGTTCCCTTGTCTCTCCTGTACACCACGGGATCGGTCTCTCCTGCTCGTACTCCCAAAGAGGGAGACCCCTCGACTAGTGATGGCCTTAAGGCACCACGAATTCAGTTCGAATTCTATCGATATCGAAAACATCCTTATATTATTATCGAAATAATGAAATAATCGTCCGTTGGAATAATAACCGAACGAGTTTCGCGAGACATCTATCGAAACTATGACAAATCGATACATGTCACTAATCGATTGTGACTAGTAGATCAGTTCAGTTAAGACAATTTTTTCGAGACTGATCTATATAAACTCCGTTTATTTAATAAAAGTTTTTTCAAGATTTTTTGATTTTTTTTTCTTTTAAAGCTTCCTTTTCTTTTTTAAACTATTTTTAATTTTAATTTATCGTTTTAATTAAATATTTCAATTAATAATTTAAATTAATATTTTTATAATATATAAATTATATAAATATATAAATTAAAAAGATAAATTTATAAAATATAATTTAAATTTATTAATTCTTTGCAAATTAAAAATAATAAAATTATATTACGATAATAAAATAGCATGTAATAACTTTTAAAAATGTAAAAATATTTTTACAGGTTATAAATATTTTTCATATTTTTTAATCTATTAATTCTCACGTAATATATTTCAAATTACGTTTTTATGAATTATTATAAACATAAATTAAGATAATGTTAAAATTTAATTCATATTTTATAATAATTAATTTTTTTCCAGGATTCTCGAATTATTAATTAATTTATTTAAAAATGATAAAATATAAAAAAGTGGTAAAATATACATATAAATTAATACTACCAACATATTATAATTTCATTTTAATTATTAAAGTAATCAATTCTTAAAGGTTTGTTACAAAGATCCTTTGGCAAATTCGTTTAAAAAGTAAGAAAGAGAAATGTAAACAGTTTGGTAATTATTTATTAGATTACATAGTTAGTATAAATTGTTTGAAAACTTACGATATAGCAGAAACTGAATGCCCATCACTACCCTCAACAGAACTTGCCGGCTGCTTCTCTCCCCTGCTTCCCTTTGCCTTTCTGTTTCTCTCCTTCCCCTCTCTTGCTTCTTTCTGGCCGGTTCATTGGTTCATCGGTGCACCGGTCCAGGCTCCGTATTCTTCTCTCTAATTATACCGTTACGTGCAATCGCTCGTGTCAATTAGCAGCTCTTTTTTTCTTTGCCCGAATGCAACCCTTCCTTTCGCGAAGGACCAAGAGAAGGATTTCGATTCGACTTCTCTCCTTCCCCTTTCCTTCTATATCCTTCGAGCGATTCTGGAGAGGCAAAGGGGTTGTTTCATGATTCTTCTTCTCCAACAAAGATTCTTTTCTTTTTAGGAGTTCGAAGTGGAACACTCTCGCTGAAAAACGAACATAGGTTAATAACAATGAATTGAAAGACTTGTTTTAGAAATATACGTGTATGTATTAAATGCAGAGAATTTAAGAAATAGCAATTTTTTTTTATTTAAATTAAAATATAAAACTTTCTATTTTCGATTATTATTCAGATAATTATTCATATAAGTATAGTTAATGATTATAAAAATATAGTTTGAAAATTAAATGCAGCTTTACAGTAAAATAAACGAATGAAAGAAACATTTTATTATATTATTTGTATTCTTTTCTTTATTATTTTATTCCTATATAAATACATACAATGTATATACAAATTTTTATCTGAAGAAATGTGTTAAGAAACAAATTATGAAAATATTCAAGAAAGCAATCATAGAAAGCAATTAGAAAGAAGTATGGTACATATGAATGGTATGTAAATAAAACTTTCATAAGCAAACAATAGGACATATTATCAATGTTCATTATTTAAATTAGAAAAAATTAAAAATTATTATTTTTATTATATATATATATATTGTTTATTTTAACATTACATTTATTTAAAATTTTTTATTTATTATTAACAAATTTAAACATACTAAATGTAAAAAAATAATTCTTTGTGAACATATATCACGATAGTTAAAATATTTAACTTTCGACGATATAATAGAATGTTTAACTTTCTGCGGAAAAAGAATGTGGATACAATTATCGCCTTTAAAGGTAGACTCCCTTCGGAATGAAGTTGGGTCATTAGTAAGAAAGGCAGAACTCTTACTCACATCGATGAACACGATAAACCACTTGTTTTACATGTAAACACGCTCTGTTCGGGTAATTGAATAGGTTTATTCTTGTGTTTTCTTATCTATTGTTATTGAATTAATATTGAAATGGAAAAAATATTCTATAAAAAATAATTTAACTATTTTTTAAACACATTAAAGCATTGGGATTCATACTTAATAATTAATAATAATTTATCAAACATTTTTTTATAAAATATATTTATATTAAAGTATTTAAATTAATAGAAAATATTTAAATTAATAGAATGATTTTCTTATAGTAATTATTTTAAATGGTGAAAATAATGTTAAAATTATTTATAGATTTTAATTATTTATTAAATTCAAATTTAAATTTTTTTAATATATTGTGTTTAAATAATATTTATAGTTTTCAATTTTTTTCTATCTGTAAAATATATATTTTATCTTAAAAATACACTTTTTTCTTCTTATTTTAATATTATAATTAATATTACTTACTAATTCAATCAAAAGTATGCAATTTGCAAAGTATAAAATATCAAGATATTTGCTTCGAAAATTATCACAATCTCTGATTCTAACGAAAGAAAGTATTCAAGAAAAAAATAAATATATTATGTCTCGTTAAACAAGCTGTGCTTCTCGCGTGTTCGATTAATCTACCTTTGCAGGTAGAATCGTTTACTAGCCATAATATCGGCTCTAATTCCTCTTTTTTTCTTTTAATTATACCGTTAGGTGTAATCGCTCTTCTTAATTAGTAGCATTTTTTTTCTTCTGCTTCGGGCAAAATCCTTCCTATCCTCAATAAATCCAGTAACTTATCCTGTGAATCTCTTTTTTCGATCGGAGAATAAATATATTACAGTCGATTAATTAAATCGACTGTTCGATACTGTTGTAGTTATCATTAATATTACTTATTCTTTTCTTTTTAATAGAATTTTTATTTTTAAATATCATTTAAAATATACATATACTATAATTTATAATTTTATTTTTTCTTTTTTTTAATATCTTTTTTTTTTATTTTATTTATCGTTTCAATATTTTCAATTATCTCATATATAAACATATAGAAAATCTTTTTATGAAAAGAAATGATACGATAATTCATTGTTTTTATATAAACTATGTATTTTAACTTTTAAAATTGAAAAATTATTAATAGCTCTCTTTTATTTAACAAATACTATCTATTTTTAAAATTCTGATCTCTTTTTTTTTTAATTTATATTTCTATATAGAATATATAATTTAATATTCTATAAAACATTATAATATAACATAATAATTCTAGATAATATATAATTTACAAAATATTTAATATAAAGGAGTTATTAAAAAAATACATTTAGCAAAGGGTAGTTTCGCAATTGAATAACTTGAATAGGGTGCCTGATATTACAAATTCTTCCAGCTAGTCGAATTCATTCAGACATTGATAGGACAGTGGTAATTATACCTTTAAGACCCCTCGTTAGAGTCATGCAATTACTCTAATAAATTTGCATATTTCTTGTCAAGAACACACGTGCCAACCAGAGCGTTAAATTATAGAGTAGTTTCTCTGATCCAGCTAAAGGTGCAAGTAATTGGATTCTAGTGAAATTATTGAATTTTTTTTTTTTTAAATGTATACATAAGATATATATTAAAATTAACTAAATTAAAAAAAATTCTTATAATAATTCAAACTGTACAAATATATTTCGTTATTATAATTGTAATTCATATTTTGACAGTAGTAAGTAAATTTGTACTTTAAAAATATTATTTTATTATTCTTATAACAATTTATATATCACATTTTAGTATGTACTTTCTAATTATAATTATAATATTAAAATTATGCAGATATAATGCAGAATTATAATAACTCATAATAATATCTAGAAAATGGATATTTTTAGTATTATTAAATATTCAAATATTGATATAATATATAATAATATAACATCTTAAAAAAAAAAATAAATATAATCAAAAATATTTTGCACAATAAAATATAACATTATCATATAATGTATACATATATAATTACAATTTTAATTTCCTAATTTATTTATTAAATCAATTTTATTATAAAAACATATAATTAAAAATACAAAAAAAAAATAGAAAAATTTTATTTTTGTATATTATATTTATAATATAATATAATACGAAATTTATTAATAATATTTATTGATATCAATTTCTATATAAAAATAAAATCAATTTATATCAAAAAAAAATAATAATTATAATGAAATATATTAATGATTGATTTAAATAAATATTCAACTTCTTTCTTCTTAACAACTACTTTCAATAGATTAAAAAAATTCTCACACTTTAAATTCCATATCTAATTTATATTTGAAATGATAAAATATTTGTAATATTGTCAATTAGATAAACATTTATAAAATATCTCGAAAAAAAAAGGGAAACTCATTAAATAAAATATATGACTCGTAATTCGTAGTTGCACGTGGAACATTTATAATCAAACATTTTCCTCGTTCGCATATCGCGCTATAATGGTGATGAATTTATGATCATATGTTACGTTTTTCATCGACATTTACAATGCTAGTCTGTGTTATGCGAAACGCTGATCAAATCACACAGTTAGCAAACTCAATATTACGTATATACCGTCTCATATATCGTCTGTTATATGTAAGTATTCTTAGTTCTGATTACGTGCCGATTGAATGATATGAATAAAAATCATAAACAATATCGATATTGTACAGATTACACATAATCATTCACAATCATTCATCACGCGCAACAATCTCGAACGACTTTTACACAATTTAAAATAAATGCATATGTAACTTATGATAAGAAAGCATAATAAAAATTTAACTCAAAAATATAAATTTAGTAAATTTATCAATTTGATTGATAATCTAGTGATTAACAATGTAATTTTATATTAATGTTGCAGTTAATGATTGAAACAATCAATCAAATTGAAAAATAAAAATTATAAAGTTCTTTTAAAAAATTTGTCAAATTTTATTTTAATCGTTATGTGAAAAAGTAATTATAATCTTATATAATAATAATTATTATATTAATAAATTATTATAATAATAATAATAAATTATTATAATGTTTATTTTTATAAAATATATAATAATAATATGATGAGCACTATGCATAATGATATTTTATAAATACAAATTAATGTTAATTTATCAATATGATGTAGTATAAATATGATATAAATATAGATAATTTTAGATATTCAAGCCTAAACAATGCATAAAGTATTCCGATCAATTATAAACGATAACGAAGACAAATGATAAGATCCAATGGCAGGGTCTCTGACAGGATAATCAAATATATCGACTAAAGTGTAAATCGTATACCTATAATTGATTTATCATGAATATCTTAATTAAACAGAAATAAGTACAGCTTTTAGCTTATTTTTTCTTTTTTTTTTTTTTTGCAATAGTATTTATATAAACATATTCAAAATTTCGACTTTACATAAAAATAATTACATAAAAATGACGTATTAAAAAATTTTATTGATTTTTTTAACTTGAATGAATAATTCAATAGTAGTAATATTTCATTTCTAACATTTCATACAAATTATTCAAATACTGAAAGTATTGTCTTTCGGTATAATCATAGTCGGGATTAGAGCAGACACCGAGACATGCAATCCGCTCGTGTTTCCTGCAGCTACAGATCAAGGAGGAGGAAAAAAAGCATCCACAGTATTGTTACTACGTAGGGTTGATGGAACTGCTAGGTGGCATCTAATGAGAAGGAGCGAACAATGAGTCTTTCTAACTTAAGTGCCCTAGGGTGAATGCCAGAAGGGTACTCTTACCACCCTTCTTATTTCATTCATTTATTCTCACGCTTGCTTCACGAATCAGACGAGTTATCTGACTAGATAGACCTTCACTATGAATGGTTTCATAATTTTTGCGATATTTGGAAACAAGTGTAAATCACGTAACTCGAACTTCAATATAAAGAAGTTCAATTAAACAATCTTTTTCTTTTCATAATAAGATTAAAATTATTTAATTAATCATTATTTATTTAATTAAAATAATTTTCCCATTAATATTTTTTTTAATTATTAATTAATTACTTCATAAATTATCAATATAACAAATAAGAACTTTGCTTAAACATTTAAACGTATAAATTATTTATTATTTTATTAAATTTTAATTTAATAAATTATAATTTTATTAAATTATTTTTTTAAATTATTTATTAATAAAATATATATAAATTTCAATTTAAAATGATAACAATAGTTGCTAATGATTTTTATATTCATGTTAAAAACAAAATAAAAAAATAT
>NW_006263356.1:773912-774188 GCF_000469605.1 Apis dorsata | reverse complement strand
CTATTATTATATCGAGACAAATATCAAATCGGATCCTATTCAAAATTCTTATAAATTCACGTAAGAAAAAATATAAAGTTGAAGAAATTTAAAAATTGATGTCCTTAAATAGTTTTTTAAAGTAATTTTAAAAAATTGTAATTCTAAATTATTATATAAAATATATTTGTTCAAATTTATTTCAAATTTATTTTTATTATAAATATATATTTTGTATATCATACTCATATTATCGAA
This sequence comes from Apis dorsata, assembly GCF_000469605.1. Lineage (NCBI taxonomy): Eukaryota > Metazoa > Arthropoda > Insecta > Hymenoptera > Apidae > Apis > Apis dorsata. Next base: position 773,951 of record NW_006263356.1, on the reverse strand, counting down.
TTTTATTATATAATTTTATGTATATATTCGATTCTCACT
>NW_006263356.1:769770-773662 GCF_000469605.1 Apis dorsata | reverse complement strand
TTAAATTAAAAGAGAAATTAAATGTTTTATATAAAATTTGTCTTCATTTCATAATTATATTTATTTTATATAATTTAATATGATATATAAAATATTACATATTTTAAAACATATGACTATTACAAATTACAATTTTATTTATACTTATTTAATAAACTTATATATTTATTTAATAAAAATTTTCCGCATAGCTATTATAGATTATAATATCACTTTTGATAAGTTATAATTTGAATTAGATAGCAAAGTTAGAATCTCTAACTAAAAGCAATTAAACCTAATAACCAACATTAGTTTTAATATTAAAAAAATATTTATCCAAGTATTATTCATTATTACTATACATAATAAATAAAAATATATAAAAATAAAAATAAATAAAAATATATAATATTTAAAATGCTTTTGTATAAATAACAAATATATATATATACATAATATAAAGATATTTTTGCATAATATTAATCTATTTATTTATATATTATTTTATTCATATCATTTGATTTAAATTCTAGTAAGATTTATTATTTTACAGTGTATTATCACTATGTAGATCATTCATGGTTCATGATTTTATGTTATTAAAAGTAACATAAAAATCACATTTTTTAAAATCAATAAAAATGTTATGAAAATTTTAAATATATAAATGAGAATTATTATTAAAAAAAAATATTAAAAAATACTGTTAAAAAATAAAAAATAAGAAATATGAGTGGTATATGTCGATATTTAATAATATCACGAAATATTTTTCTCCATTATCGAAGACAAGACTTCGTTATTACTTCATCTTTTATATCATATTTATCTTCCAAACAAATACGTAATAATTCAAATGTGTATGTATTAAATGTATATAAATATATTCATTATATGAAAATATATATATTATATAATATTGTTTTCATTATTGCTATTTTTCAAGTGTGCCAGTAAAACTTGCATATGTTTCTTATGAATCAATGGATGGAAATAAAAATGCTCTTAAATATCCTATAATAATAATGCATGGTCTTTTTGGTTCAAAGACTAATTGGAATACATTATCAAAAACAATTCATCAAAAAACAGATCGTAAGGTAGATACCTAGATTTTATGTAATATAAAGAATACTTGAAATAAATTTATAGGTGATAACTATAGATGCAAGAAACCATGGAGATTCTCCACATTCTACAAATATGACATATAGTCATATGGCACAGGATGTAGTTCAACTCATGAATGATTTAGGATTTGAAAAATCTATATTATTAGGACATAGTATGGGTGGTTCAGCAATGATGTATGTAGCTTTAAATAATCCAGAACGAGTAGAGAAGTTAATAGTAGTTGATATGTCTCCAGTGAGGACCAGTCCTCATCTTAAAGACATGAATAAAATATTCAAAGCAATGAATTCAATAAATTTAGATGGAAACAAAACATTGACAAAAGCACGTAATATGGTAAAACATCAACTTGCAAATGTTATTAAACAATTAGCTATATGTGAGGTAATTAAATATTGATCATCATTTCATATAAAATTCATTTAATATTTATAATTATATTTTTTTTTATTATAGTTTTTAGCAATGAATTTAGTTGAAGCAGATATTGGAAAATATAAATGGCGAGTTAATTTACCCATAATAGAAAAAAATTTTCCACAAATTGCTACTTTCCCAGATGTAGGATCAAAATTTTACAATGGACTTACATTGTTCATAGGTGGTTCTAATAGTGATTATATAAAAGTAGAAGATCATGATAAAATAAAACAATTATTTCCTTCTGCTCGTTTTACTTATATAAATGGTGCAAATCATTGGGTACATGCAGATAAACCTGGAGAATTTTTAAAAATAACAATTAATTTTATTAATGAATCATAATTTATTATCATTTTATATATAAAAAAGTACACAGTATGTTTTGTAAATATATACATTTATTTGTGAATCTTATGACATTATATATAAAACAAGAAAAAATAGTGAAATAAAATATAATTTTATGCAGTATAAATAAATTATAAATTTTGTGCTTGTCAAACATTTAACATTTTTTTAACTTCTTATTTGTTATTTTTATATTATTTCATAAAAATACACACTTAATGTTATTATTTAAAATTTAATACTGTTAAAAATAGTTTTATATGAGTCATACTTAAAAAAAAAAATTATTTTGATATTAAAATAAAATAAAATAAAATATATATATTTAATCAATTATAAATTATAAATTTAATATAGAAGTACTCAATTAGATAAATTCAACAATTAAAAAAAGTTTGAACTCTGATCACATTATGTAAATTCAATATTTAAATATTAATATGAAAATTTAAGAAAATTACAATTATGTGTAAAAAAAAAATAGAATTATAATTTTAAATTAGCTAAATATTTGCCACTATTATCACAATTCTTTTGCAAAGTGCAAATACTAACTTTACCTACTAAAGTACATCGTGTGTATGTCCACCATTATATGCATAATCTGCTTTATTATGCATTACCAATTGATTGTCCACAAAATAAAATGAATCTGAACGTGTTTCAAATGGATTTGCAATCATTTCAGAAACTGTAATTATCATTTTTAATATGTATATACTAGAATTCAACAAAATCATATTCAATAATTTTTTCACTGCTTACCCAAATCAGCAGGTAAAGTAGGAAATTCATAAATGTGTTCACAAGTATTCTTACTGTTTGGTATACAAAATCCAAATTGAAAGTCGAAAGTTTTTAATAATCTATCTCGAAAGAAATGACGTTCAATCATTCGAAAATTATTTACTGGCTTAGAACCCACCAGAAATTCAATTGTAGCTCCTACAGTCTTTAGTTTAAGAAATTGAGGTGTAAATTGATACCGTACAAAACGGCCAGTATTAGCATCTTCACAACCAGATTCTTCAATTTCTGATTCTACATCTTGGTTTAAATCACATTCTAAAATATAAACAATAAAATTTAATTTTGTGAATTATAAATTTTTATATAAATCTTTATAACTATCACTAACATAACAATTTTTTAAATTGCTAACCAGTAATTGGTGGTTTTGTTATTTCAAATAATATTGCTCCCGTTTCTAAATCTCTAATTTGAAATCTTGTAAAATCTATGTCATAAATGTTTGCCTCAGGAGAACATAAATACTCTAAAATTAATATCAATATATAATATTTGTTTAATCTTTTCTTATATAAATTAAAAAAATATTATTTTACTATCAGTAATCGTAGGTAATCGTAGCACCATTTCTGGGGTTATATTTTCTGCAATATTTCCATTATTTGTATTTTCCTGTTCTGCTGATGGTGAAAATGAAACAATAGCTTCATTTGATTTATTTTCGCTATCAACACTCATAATTTAAACGTAATTAAACAATATAAAGACAAATAATTTATAATTAAACACCACGTATAATAATTATGAAATGTCACAAATGACATTCATTGAATATTTGTATATGAAATTTCAAATACATTAAAAATATTTTATTTAATATTTTTAATTGTAAAAATATTTATACATTCAATGTTATTTTCATTGTAAAAATGTTGTAACATTCTTTATGCAATTATTTTTATTTTACATGGAGTATCAACAATAAGTATCCTGAAATTATATATAATTGTAAAACTTTCTTGTGTAGTTTTGAAAGTGAAAAAAAAAAAATAACTATTATTTTTTCTATTATTAAAATTTTATTATTAATATTGTAATGTATGAATTTTCTGAAATTTTTAAACTTTTATTGGATTACGTTGTCAAAAAATTCAGTTAATTAGTTTCAATTTTAAATAACAAATTTTCTAATTTATAATTTAATTTTATATTTTATTATTATATTTTATTATACTATATTATTTATATTATACTA
>NW_006263356.1:763461-769550 GCF_000469605.1 Apis dorsata | reverse complement strand
CTAACAATATATATTTTATTTATTAAATAACTTATATAACTTTTTAAAAATAAAAGAAAACTATTTAATTTTAAACTATTGAATTTTATTAATTTTTTATATAAATATAATCACAAAATGATTATCTTAATATACGATATGAAATGAATATAAATTTATTAATTTTTTTTTAGATATTAGATACCTGATTAAATTTATAAACTTATAAAAGAAAATAATTAAGGCATATTTACAATAAATACAACAATAAAATAAAATTTTTATATAAAAATATATAATAATAAAGTACATTCATAGAATGTTAAAATATATTCATAATAATAAAAAATACATATTCATAAATAATAAATTAAAAAATCTATTTTAAACTTTAATTTACTATTTTCAAATATTAATGAATAACAAATTTTATTATTTCAAATATCAATTCTAATTTAGTTAATAATCATTGCAAAATTCTTTATTTAACTAATTTTTTTTATTTTTTTATACATTTAATATTTTTTTTTATATTTAAACTATTTAGTATTTGTTTTGGTAGTAGTAACTTAACCTTACTTTTCTAGAAATTGTTACGCTCTATATATATATGTATATATATATATATATATTGATGGAGATTCGTACACAATAATTAATTACTTCATTTGAATTTCCGAATCAATTAAATATACTAATGATAGTTATAAGTATTTGAATTTCTTTAACTTTTTGATTATTTTGTGTATATGTTCATTAATGATTATGTCTAATTCATCACAAATTTCTAATGAACCTTATCGTGAATTAGAAGAATTACGTGGTTCAGAATTAAATATTAATTCAGAAAATATTTCAAGATGTAATAGAAATTTTGGAAATTGTGTTGCTTTGGAGCTTTCTTCTGTTGTAGTTATTCCAGATGGTAAATTAAATTTCTTTAAGAAATGTATATTGTAATATGTGTAAATTATTATAATGTATTTTCACAATATTGCTGGCAATTTTTATGTACAGGATAATCTGCTTAAACTTATCTGTAAAGGAGCGGGTAACTGTAAGTTATGTAAATATTTTATTATGCATGGGAATATAACATCAGATTTTTTAAAAATAGAATGCTTTAGTTAATATTTATTGTAATGATGATTTTTCTTTGCAAGGGTCTTGAAATGATATTTTCATTTTCTACTTGGATATAAATAAATAAAACATTACTAACAATTTATTTTATGAATGCATGTAAAACAAAGTAATAATTTAAAAGAATATTTTCATATATTTTTGTAAAATATTAACAAGCTATAATTATATAATGTTAGAATTTAGTTGATTTGTTATACATTTCACATATTAAATCTATATATATTGTATTACACACAATATATATATATATAAAATATATTGTATGTAAATAACTTGTAACACATTATTTTTTTCTTTTTTTAATTTAAGTATGTAAGTAATTAAATATATAACATAATATATAATAATTATTAATATAACTTTATCTATTTTATTAAATATTTTTTCTGATATTACAAATTTATTGACAGATACATTTACTGTTGTTCAAGCTATAAATGCATTAGGATTTGGAAAGTTTCAAGTTAAGTTATCTTTATTTACGGGTCTCTGTTGGATGGTAGATAGTATGGAAATAACAATATTAAGCATTTTAAGTCCATCACTACATTGTGATTGGGATATAACCAGATATCAACAAGCTTTAACAACTACGGTAATATTATTTAATAATATTGATATCTAAAGAAGATCTAATAATTTTTATGTTATTATTTTAGGTTGTCTTTCTAGGTATGATGTTAAGTTCTACATTTTGGAGTAGTTTAAGTGACAGATATGGAAGTAAACAATCCTTAACTTTATGTGCAATATTATTAGTCTATTATGCTTTTTTAAGTGCTTTTGCACCAAATTTTCTTTGGATTTTATTACTTAGAGGATTAGTTGGATTTGCTATTGGTTGTGTACCACAATCGTAAGTAATAATCTAAGTACTTAATAAATTATATAAACAAGTACCAATATTTAATTAAATGAACACCATTAATTATTATTATTCCAGTGTTACATTATATGCAGAATTTCTTCCAGCAAAACAGAGAGCAAAATGTGTAATTTTATTAGATGTAAGTATAGTTATATAATTATATATTATATATATACTTATATATATATTATATATATATATATTATATATATATACTTATATTATATAAAATATTATTTATATAAAATAATTATTTTTTATAGTGTTTTTGGGCACTTGGAGCTTGTTTTGAAGTGGCAATAGCTTTGGCTATAATGCCAACTTTTGGTTGGAGATGGCTTCTCATTTTATCAACAATACCACTTTTTATATTTGCTATTATCACTCCAGTAGGTATTAAAAATCAAGCAATATAATAGGTATTAAATGTATAATTTTTATATTTTTTATTTTAATATTCTTTGTAGTGGTTACCAGAATCTACAATATTTGATATAACAAGTGGAAGAATGGATAAGGCTGTTTCAACTTTAGAACGAGTAGCAAGAGAAAATAAAAAACCTTTACCTCCAGGAAGATTAGTTATGGATCGTTTCTATCAAGTTAATCATGGCAAATTAAAAGATGTATTAAGTAAAGAAATGTGTAGAACATCTACTTTGCTTTGGCTTGTATGGTAAATATTGCATAGCATATATATTAACATTATATTAATTATATAATATTAATATGATTTTAGGATGAGTACAGCATTTTGTTATTATGGCGTTGTACTAATGACTACAGAATTATTTCATACATCATCTGAACAATGTAGTTCATGGGAAAATGAAAAAGAAGATATTTGTCAATTAGATTGTCGTTTAGAACGTAGCGATTATATTGATCTTCTTTGGACAACACTAGCTGAATTTCCAGGAATTTTTTCTACTATTTTTGCAATTGAAAAAATTGGTAGAAGAAAAACAATGGCTTTTCAACTAATAATGTTTGCCATGCTTATTTGTTTTTTAGGCAGAGCATGCCTATTAAGCAGAGTAGCATTAACATTGACAATTTTTTTAGCTAGAGCTTTAATTGCAGGCGTGTTTCAAGCAGCATATGTCTATACTCCAGAAGTATATCCAACTCATTTACGTAGTATTGGTGTTAGTACATGTAGCGCAATGGCTAGAATTGGTGCAATGGTTACACCATACATTGCACAAGTATTTCTTCAATGGTCTATTACTGGAGCAATGGCAATTTATGCTACAACAGCATTATGTGCTGCAATAGCTACACTTGCTTTACCTGTCGAAGCGAAAAATCGTACATCTAATGAATCTTAAGAAACGAGATAAAATTTCGATGAATATTTCAGTTTTTTCTCTTTTTAATATTGAAATGTTTTAAAAGATAAAATATATTGACACTCTATTGTTATATCAATTAATAATTGTTAAATTAACAGTTTCTTTAATGATAAAAGAAAACTTATTTTTATTTATTAATATTCATTTATTTTGTTTTTATAATTTTATAGTTACATATATGTGCATAATTAATATTATTTTTTATGTCCGATTAATTTTATCTTATTTGAATGAATAGAATTATACTATATATATTACATCATAAGTTAATATATATTTATCTTTTTCTAATACTTTAAAAAGCAATAGTAAGTTTAAATTATAATAAGAATTGTACAAAGACTGATATAAAATATTAAATGTTAATATACAATAGAAGTGCCAAAATGCACAAATGTGCAAGATTATTGTATACATAAATTATGATAAATTATGATTTTTATTATGTTTTAAAATAGTATAAATAACAAGATATGTAAAATTGCAATTCAAATTACTTGATTTATATATTTATATTTTTATCTTATAAAAATATTAAAAAATAATAGCTAACATTATTTTTTATTTCATAATTTAAGATTCAAATTTTCATAAGATTAAGATGCAGAACAATAAATTTATAAATTTATTAAACAAGAAATTTATTTATATAATACTTAATTTAAAAAAATAATAAAATTTATTATTTATAGATGTTAGAATAATAATAATAAAATATAAAATTTTATATAAACTTTTTTATGTAATCAATCATTAATACAGTAGACCTCCATATAAAACAATAAACAAACTTCAAATTTTTAGATTTCAATTGAAATTATCATATAATTTCTCTTTCTTCTAATTTTATTTATATTCTACATTTAATACTAAATCAAAAGCATTTATTTTATATGTCGAAAATTTTCATATAATGAAAAATTAACAAAAAATATTTTAATAATTCAATAAAAAGCACAATTTTTATATATGTTGTTTTGAAGTATTTAATATAATCAATTTGTAATTTCTTCTTTCTTTCATAACATTTGCATAATAAAATAAGGAAAGGAAAAATAAATATATATATTATTTTTATCATTATTATTTATCATTAAATATTTTGTCATTATAAATAATAAAAATATTTAAAAAATTATAGAAAAATTAATGTTTCAATGATTTGTTAGTCACAAAAATAAAAAGACTAGTATTGAATTTAAAATATGAATATAATATGAATTGAAAACAATCATTCCATAAATTTAATTAATAATTTTTGCACTGATACATTATTATGGATATATAAGAAAATGTGAATGTGTTAAGATATATCTTCTGACTTTAAACTAATGTGATTACTTCTAAAATTTTTATGAAAGCAATTTTGAATAATACTCTTTTTTCTTTCAAAAGAGTATTACATTTAAATCTAACAATCACATAAATTTTATTGAAAAATATTGAAGAACAATAGAAAAGGAAACAAAACATATTATCTCTACGTTACACAGAGCTCTACTGTAATTTCATATTTCATTAGAACTTGGAATGAATATATATATTACAACTGCTTTTTATCATATTATTTCTATTGTATGAAAAAAAAGTAAGTCGCGTTGAGATACTTATTTTTATCTCTTTCAACATTTATAATCACAATTCATAAAGATTAAATAAGATTTTTCCAAATTGTATAAAGAATAATTTTTTAAGCAGGTTGAATCATAGAAAGTAATTCTTCTTTCAAGTATCCTACAGATTCATTGAGATTTGTTTCTTCTGATTTATTTTTCCAAAAAAACATCAAAAGAGTAGCAGGAAATAACCCCAATTCAAGTAAAGTTTTATCAAAAGTATCTTCACTAAAAGTTGTTTGAGGAAGCTTTTTTAAACTGAATGGTCTTTCGTTATTTATCAAGTTCTCACTAACAAAATTAACAACATTTTGAAAAGTTTCATGTACAAAAAATGTTCCTTGTAAAATAAGATTATCTGGAAATTTGATACGAATTAATGAGAATTTGTATTTTCTAAGTTTTTGTTTTTCATCTCTTTCTCTCATAGCTTTTGTTCTTAACATCTGATCTCTTTCAACTGCTTCGCTTCTATTAATATTGATAAAAAAAGATAATTAATATAATTTATTTGATAAATTATTACATTTAATCTAAAATCTAAAAATCTTATGATGTAAGTATATAATTACCGAAGTTGTTGTTCTTTTTCTATATCTTCAGGACTTAAATTGAAAAAACTTGGTGGTAATTCAGTTCTTGTGCTTGCTTGCATAGGTAACAATACTTGAAGATTTCTATCTAGTTCAAGTGGAATGGGCTGTGCAGTTTTTAGTGCCTCAAATAATGTTGTAACATCTTCAATACTACAATTATCAGCACTCCAAATTAAGAAATCTTCTTCTTTATCATTATTTAGTATCTTTTTCTGATGAAAACCAGCTGCATTTAAAAATTCTAATGCGCCTTCAATTGGCATTACTTTATCCTTTAAAAAAATATTGATTTCATTTAAAATTTACAACTATCTTTAATATAAAAGCTATCTTATAAAATAAAAAAAAAGAATAAAAATCTTCAATTCTATATTTATTTTATTATTTTGTTTTTATTTTATTTATTATATATTTCTAGATATATTTTATTTTAATAAATAAAAAAAATATTAATAAATCATAATTTATATTATAAAAATTAAAATAATTTTAAAATTCATCAAGATTGAAACAAATATTTTAGTAATTT
>NW_006263356.1:762141-763286 GCF_000469605.1 Apis dorsata | reverse complement strand
TATTATAAACAAAAAAAATTTTTGTTAATTTCAATATGTATGTATTCATAAAGAAAATATATTCATTAAACAAGAATAAAAGATTTTTATATAAAATATTTTTTTTTATAGATCTAGTAATAAAATAAAAATATTACTAAAATATAAAAATATAAAATATAAAATATAAAATATAAAAATATTACTTGAAATATTTTATTCTGCATTCTAATCTTCTTATACTTTTCTTCCTCTGGATAATTTATAATATTTTCTAAATATTTTCCAAGTGTTTCAACACAAATATCAACTTTTTCTTTCTTACTATTACAATTTCGTATAATTAAACATGATGTTAAACCTGCTTCTTCTCCTTTCAATTGTTCATATAAAAATTTTTTTATCTTTATTTTCCATTCATCTTGTGATAATATTTCATCGGATAAATATGGACAACGATAGCATACATTGGTAACAGCTAATGTAAAATTATCTTTAATTGTATTTTCAATTTTTTCTTCTGATTGCACATGATTTTTTTGTTGTGCTTTTTGTTGTGCTTTTCTTTCTTGCTCTAATTCTCGTTTTACTTGTGCCTTAATAGCTGCATATGATCTACAAATAATATATTTTTATAATATTTTTTAGTTATCATTATATTTAAAGTTATAAATAAAAATCCTTTTTTTAGAATCAACTTACGTATTAAATCTTTTTGTGTTACATTCTTTTGCTTCTAATCTTGCTAAAGCTGCTTGACCAGCTACTTTAGCTTCTTTTGTAGGTTCTACTCTCTTTATGGGTTCTACTATAGAAGTAGATCCAGAAGTACTAGTTGAATCTGTCAATCTAATAATAATATTGAATAAAATTATTGTTATATGATAAAGATAATAATTACAAACATAATATTCTATCACATAATTAATAAATATAATTTATTTTACTTTAAAAAATTTTATATTTATTTTGATATCTTTATGACTATGAAAACCAAATTAAATATATTTCATATATTTTTTTATAATTTTAAAGTTGTTATATATAACTTTTTATAATAATTTTATATTAATAAATATATTAATAAATATAATTTATTTTTACTTATTTTCTAATGTAATATTTTGCTATTTAATATTTATATTATTATATAAATATAATATGCT
>NW_006263356.1:759011-761439 GCF_000469605.1 Apis dorsata | reverse complement strand
TTTATATAATTATAATATCTATAATATGGTTATTGAATAAAAAAAATTTTAAAAATGATATTGATATACAATAACAATTTTTATTAAGTTTTCTTTATCCTAGTTTTCTATCATTTGATAAAATAATAACTTATAAAATAAATTATATTTATAAAAAAATAATATAATTTTAAAATAATTATTAAAACAAAGATTACAAGTTTCAGTTATTTTAAATTATAAAAAAGTAAATTTTGTTTGATTTTTTATATTTTTCTATTCTTATAATTAGATTTAATAATGTGATTAAAAATCCAATTATTTTTTTATTAAAAACTACTAATTATTAAAATTATTACAAAAAAAATAATAATAAAAATACTAACGAAATGTATAAAAATAAACAAAAAAATTTATTAAAACAATAAATATTTGAAATAAAATCTTTAAAACTTGTATCTTGTATTACTTGTAAAATTATTTATAAACTTGTATCCTTTGTATTAATGTTAATTAATTATAATATATTACAATAAACTTTACTTGTGTCCTTTTCCAGCATTCATAAATTTTACATCTATTTTTGCCTTTTGAAAAAGTGATTTAATTTTTTCTGTCATAATTGTTATTTTTTAATGTTACAAGAGATTAGATGTTATAGAGAGCAAATTAATTTTATAATAATTTACTTTCTTAGTTATTTTCACTAATAACTTTGTTATTTTTAACTTAACCTAAAATGAATAAAAATTCTTTATATTTGTATAATAATATATATAAATACATTTATAAATAATTTGATTTTACTTACAATTATAAGTTGAATAAATAATTTATATTAAGCAACAAATTATTCTCCAGATGAAGAGTCAAGATCTTCTGATGTAGAGTCTATGACAAAAATTATATCATTAATATTAAAACATTTCAAATTTTAGATACGAAAATGTGACAATTTTGATACTATAAATTCATAGAAAATTATTTTCTAATTACTTAATATTATTTATTAATAGCATGAAATGAACATTATGAAATATTTCTTTATTTTTTTATCTTTGAAGTTGATTTTTAACAAAAATAAATTAATTTTTACTTGGAAAGAATTGAAAACAAAATAAGATCATTGACATTAGTAATAAAAATTTATAAAAACGAAATGCTTTTATTATTACGAGAAACAGCTCACGCTATATCATGACGTGATGGATGAAGATTAAATTTTCCTCGAAGATTAAGTTTTCATTAAAAAAATTCAAATTTTGATGACAATCTTTTTGATTAAATTAAATAATATTTCTTTAGAAATTGGCAAAAAATTTAAATAAAAATTTAAATAAAAACATGAACATTTATTCATAGTAACATACAAAGTTATGTTATTATGTCTATCTATATATATTTATATTTAATAAGATTATGTAATATCATTTTTTGTGAAATTATATTTCAAAACAAATTAGATACTTTTATTTTTTTTATATTTTTTTAAATTATCTAAGAATTATTTTTTGCGTAGCATAAAATATATATCTTTCTAATTTTTTTTCACAAATTTATATGAAATATAAATATAAATATTCTATAAATTATTTAATTTTGATGAATAATCGTGTTAAAAATAGATTTATAAATAGATATATTCATTTTAATAATATTAATATTAGAAACAAATATTCGAAAAAAAAGAGAGAATTACTATTGCAAGTTTATATATAAAAATAATTCGTACGAGTTTTATATTGTGAATGTATATACATATAAAAATAAAAATATGAATTTTCTTACTTGTTTCCATAAATTGTTCGGAAATTCTTGGACCATAAATATGCCAAACGATGAAAATTAAAGCCACAGTACTAATAAATGTAAACAAGAAGACTTTCAATAATTGCAATTGAAAATCATCAAATGCTACCAAATTAATAAAGTCGTTAAAAAAATCAGATAATTTTTGCTGTAATTCATCGTCAATGACACTATTAATTGGATGAAATGATAAGTCAAATGTTGTTGAGCTCACTAAGTCATGAGCAAGTTTATTGATTGTTTCCACCAAATACTCTATCCACGACCACGAATTTTCATGTATACTACTCATCACATGTGAAAAAATTTTTAATTAAATTAAATAAACACACACGTTCATTTCACGTTCAATTTCATATTACCACGTCATACATTGATATATATTTTCAAATGTCTAAATCATTCTGATTTACAAGGTCGTATCCCAGAATACGATGAAACTTGACCATTAAGAAAACTTCTAAATAAGCATAAAAACTAATGTTCGATTTACTATCTTGAAATAGAAGTTTTATATAATTCATGACTTTAATAATATTATTTTTTGTAAGGATAAAATTTTAAAAATTGTTTATCTACAGTTCTATCCCAAATCTATGTTACATAATTAGATCATTAAAAAAATTATATTAAATTAAAA
>NW_006263356.1:757932-758979 GCF_000469605.1 Apis dorsata | reverse complement strand
AAATTATAAATTTTAATTTATTAAATATTAGAATTATTAATAGAAAATAATCGATAATTAAAAAGTAATAAAGTATAAAAATAAAAAAGTATAAAAATAATTTAAAATCATATAATATACTTATGTTATAAAATTGTTTAAATAGTTAATAAAATTATAACTTATAAATTAAAAATAATTATATATTTTTCAAAAGTTTTAATTAAGTTTTAAAAGTAAAGTAAAAGTAAGTAAAAAAAATAAAATTAAAATATCAAAAATAATAATTAAAATTTTTATATTCTCTAAATAATTTTTATATAGTTTGTTATATATTTATATTTATATTTTTTAATAATTTATAAAAATTTTTATAAACTTCTCTTTTTACCTTTACTTTTAATAATACTTTTTAATAATATGTGAATCTTAAATATCGCGCCATTAAATATTTTAAATTTTATTACTATATATTTCTTTAACGATATGAATATGCGCAGAATTGTTAGATATCGAGACAAAATGGTTGCCAGTATGATATTAAAAAACCGATAGAGAAATAATACTGTCAGAAATAATATTCCTTAAAGAAAAATAGCTTTATTTTAATTTTAAATGTCGTATATAATAAGAAAATAATAAATATATCAATTTAAATATAATTATAATAATATATTTCATCTTATATCTTATTTTCGATTAAAAATGGGTGGAGGAGATTTGGTAAGATAATCATAGTTTTAAATTATATTTAAAAATATAACATAAAACATATTATTATTATATAAATAAAAATATAATAATTCTATGCTTTTGTTTAATAAAATTTATAACAGAATTTAAAAAAATCATGGCATCCATCTACTATGAAAAACATAGAAAAAGTTTGGAAAGCAGAACAACAACAATGTCAAGAAAAGAAAAAAATAGCTGAATTAAAAAAAGAAATAGAAATAGAAAAAGATCGAGAAGATATAAAAAAATATGCAATGGAACAAGGTGTGATTGAAAAAAAAGATGACAAAAAATTGGATTGGATGTATAAAGGACCAAATCATTTAATTAATA
>NW_006263356.1:749718-757802 GCF_000469605.1 Apis dorsata | reverse complement strand
AAGAATATTTACTTGGACGACCAATTGATAAATCTTTTGAACAAATGGTTCAAGTAGAAAAGGGTACTGAATTAAATCAAGTACCAAGAAATCATGTTGAACATGGTATTAATTTTTATATTTATATATAATATTATAAATCATTAGTAATTAATGATCAATATATATAATTAATTTTATATAATTTTAGAATGTATTCCACCGTCATTACGTTTTTTTTCTGGTAATGAACAAGTGGATTTAGTAAGAAAAATGCAAGAAGATCCTTTATATGCTATTAAAAAAAAAGAAATGGAAACAAGAAATCAATTATTAAAAAATCCTGTTAAATTAAAACAATTAAGACAATTGGTATGTAAATAATAATATTGATTTAATACAATAATGATATTGTAATATTATTAGTAATAATATTAATAATATTTATTTATTATTATTAATTAATTATTCATTATTAATTTTAAGTTGGAACAGCAAACAAAAAAGGATAAAAGTGAAAAGAAAAAGAAGAAAAAAAGAAATAAACAAGATATAGATAGTGATGATGAAGCACAATTAGATCTATTATTGGCTACTAAATATAAACAATTAAAAGAAAAAATTAATAATAAAGATTTAATAAAATCAATGAAAAAGGTAAAACATAAACAAAACAAAAATTTAAAAGAAGAGAATGATAATTTAAGTAGCAGATCAGAAAGTAGTGAAAAAAGTGAAAATAATAAACATATAAAAAAATATAAAAAAAAAAGAAATAAAAGTAAAGAGATAAATGTTCAAATTACAAAATATAATAAGGAAAAACAATCTATATATGATAAAAAAGAAAAAGAATATAAATTACATGAAAAATATATTAGGACTCGTAGTTTAAGCAGAGAAAGTGATAATAGTTCAATTCAAGAAAGAAAAGATAAATTATATAAAAAAGACATAACTAAACATAAAGACAAAAAAATTCGTTTAAAAAGTCCTCAAGATAGAAAAAATAATTTTTTTAAGAATAAATATAATAATAAAAATAATATTGAGGATAAAGATAAAAATATTTCAAAGAAATTACATCAAAAAGAAACATATTTTAAATTATCTTCTGATGGAACTAAAAAGTATTACAAAGAAGACAGAAATAGAGATAAATGGAATTTTAAGAAGAAACAAAATCTTACAGAAGAAGAAAAAGAACAACGTAGGCAAGAAATGATAGCAAATGCAACATGGAGAGATAAAGAAAGAGAACAAAATGTTAAAAAATATCGCGAAGAAGAAAAAAAAGAAATAGATAATAGAAAAGTATATAATCAAGATTTTCTTAGAAAACAATTAGCAGTTGCTGCAGATATAGGTACAGTTGCCTCTAGAATTAAAGCTAATATAAATAATATACAGCGATCTGGAGGAGCTATGGATATAAATTTCGCTAGAAGGTGATTTTAAATGATCTAAATTTATACAATTATGTAAATTTCATCAAATTATTTCTAATAAATATAGAATTATAAATGTAAGAGATATAAGATTAATAAGAATTATAAATGTAATCTATAAAAATATATATATCTTTTAATATATATTTGTGTATTTTATAACTTTTATAATATTATGATAGTATCTGATATATAAATTTTTATTGAAGAAATATATGTACTAAGAAAATACTACATTTTTATATATTAATATAATTTTTAATATATTTACATAATAATTTATTATGATAAAAGACATTTTTTTTATGTGATCTTGCAAGTTTCTCTATTTTCAATTGCATCATTGATATCATTAATAGTTGCAAAACATCCTCCAGTAAGCATATTATTAACTACAGCTCTAGCAAGATATCCTGTAGTTATTGAATAATTAGCAGAAAAAAATAATGATTGATCAGCATTTTTTTCTAAATTATGATCCTATAAACAAAAAAATTTGAATACAATTATTAATGATATTGAATTATGTATAAAATTGTATATTAAATTGTATGTATAAAATTGTATATTATATATTATATACCTTACAATACATGAAGAAACTATCTTCAACGAGTTTATTTAGATTCAATTGTTTCTGAAAACTTAATTCTGGATTTCGAAGTAAAATTGTTGACACTATAGTGAGTAACTATAAAAAAACATTATAAATTTATACATATTATATGTAAAATAAATATAAAATATATAACATATAAGTATATAATATTTTTTTATATTATATATTTTTCCACGAATATAAAAATTGAAGATTAAATAAAATCATAATTAATTTGTTTTAATAAAAAGATATAAGCTTCCAAAAATTTTTATAATTTTAGCATTCTTAGATTAAAAAAATTTATAAAATAAGTAAATAAAAAAAAATTACCTCTACAATAATTTGTCGATATTCTGGCAATTGTATATTATGAAGTAAAGATTCCACAAACAAAGCAAATGTAAGTTCTGAACGAGTCATATTAGACAAAGTAGGTTGTTGGGGTAATTCTCGTCCATTAACACAAATACCATCTGGACAACGCATTAATACTTCCCAAACATGATTATAAAAATGTGCAGGTACTCTACATAAACAACCTTCAATTTTTCTGCGTCCTAAAACTGTAAGTCTGATACAAATATATAGAAGAAATATATTAATATATATAGAAATATATATATATATTTAATTAAATATTGTATAAATAAATTGGTATACTTTTCATCTTTAGCCCAATATTTAACTGTTAATACTTTTATGAGAAATCGTCGAATTTCATATGGACTATAATTTTCAATTGGTTTAATGTTTTTAACAAACATTTGTAAATAAAGCTTTATTGCTTCTAAAACCCATCTATAAATATGAAAAGTATTTAATATTAATATAAATATTAAGTTTTAATATTATTAAAAAAAATATATATATATACCCAATACGAATTTTTAATATTCCTTTAAACATTTCTGGATTTGTTCCAATAAGTCGACCACAATATAATAAGACTTCTTGTTGAAGTACAGTTTGAACTACATTATGTGGTTGAATTGTAGAATACATAACTGACTGAATTTCTATAGGTGTCATTGGTTTATCAAATACTGTTTCTTCTTGACCAATTACTCCAACTGTTATCTAATATTAAAAAATTATTAATACAAAAATTTTAATATCAATTATATTATTAAATATATTAATAATCGTTTACTTAATTCAAAATACCTGTTTTCCTTTAACAAGAACTCCAGTTATAAAAGGACTTATGCTATCAACAGTATGATGCAATAAACTACTACAATAACGAACAACCATCCAATATCTAAGACAACCTGCTTGTTGATATAATGATCTTAAATGATTTTCAACTAAAATGAAATTAATTAAAATAAATTAATCAAATTATTTATAATATTATTAAATAATAATTTATATTATTTCTAAAGAATATAAATTTAATACCCGTTATCCCATTAATTTCATAGTTAATTCCTTCTCGTTTTAATAAAATACCATAAAGTTGACATAAACTATACAAGCTTTTATTATTACGAATTTCATTTAATATATTATACAATGGTTCATTCATATAATACTGAAACATGAAATAATGAAAATAAACAAAAAAATATATATATATAGATTATTTATTACAGAATATTTATTTACAGATACTTACTGAATAATCTTTTGTATCTTCTGTATAAGTTAAAGCTTTAGGTACATCCGTTAAACTTTGATATCCGATATAATCATGTTCTAATTGTTTAAATTGACTAAGTTCAAGATCTGTTTCTATAGTATTTATAAAATCTAAATGTTCTATAGTATAAAAAATTTAATTTTGTTAATATTTAACAATAAATATTGATATAGTTATATAAATATTAAATTATTACCAATACAAGAAGAAGAAATGAGATTTTGTAATCGACCAATTCGTACTTTTGTTTTATCACAATATCCTTTTTTTAACATAGCAAAAAGATCAAGCATTTCTTTAAATTGTGGATCTCTAAATAAAAAGTTTATGTAAAAAATTATGTATATTAATTAATAAATTATTTTTTAATATATTAATAATTGTTTTAAAAATTAATAAAATTAATAAATACCTCATATGTTCTTCTCGAATTAAAAGACATACAGTGGGTCGACCAGAAAGTCGCCAATATTTGCCTACAAACTGAAGCTCAGTTTTAATGTCATCAATTAATAAAGCCATATCTCTATACAAATAAAATTCTGACACTTCAAATATTAGAGGATAACAGAGTACTGTCATACCACATACTCTATAGATCTACAAAAAAATAAATATTGATGATTTTTATAAAATTTTTATTTTATATATTACATACCTTACTTGTACCCAAAGATCCAATAGGTCTTCCTGGTCTGCCTTGTAAATTTAATTTAGTATTTACTCCCAATTTTTCATAGACTTTTACCAATTGTGTAGATGATAATATTTGTACAGGTTCTACTTCATGTGGTGTCTGTGTTTGAATACCATATGTTGCCATCATAGCTTGTAATCTCATAGATTCAGCAATAAGAACAATTTGTACTACAAGATCAGTATGAGTACCCTAATATAAAAAAATCTTATAGTAATATATAGATAAATCATGCATTATAATAATATATAAAGAATATTGCTAATATTATTTAAATTTTTTCATGTCTAAATATATCTAAAATTAAAAGATTTGAAATTCAAAGAAGATTCTTAAAAAAATAAATGATCAAATAAATCATGCCTTGATTCAAGCTTCATGCACTATATTATTAAACAGCTTTGAATGTATATTTATTAAAATATTTATATAATACAATTATATAATACAATTAACATAATAATTTGATATTAATATCAAACAAATAGTTTACATTTAACACTACAATTAATTTAATACAAATCTACTATTCAAGCATATATTATATTTGTTTAAAAGCTTCAAATATATAAATATTATTTAATTAAAATTATAAAGCTATTATAAATTTAATTGTCAAGCATTAAAAAAAAATACTGCAAAATATACTATACTACACATATTATTTACTTACAATACTTGGTTTAGCCTGCATGAAACAAATATGTATCAAATAATTTAGTATGCAACTAATTATAATATATTTTAATAAATATGCTAATTAAATTACATTATTACTTACTTGGAAAGCTGAATACCTTCCAGCTTTTCGTGGTCTATTATATGAAGGCAGATAACGTCTAATTGGATCTAATTCATTAATATGTAATAAACTAGCAGTAAGTAGTTGAGCAATTATAAACATAGCTTGATTCCATAAATACATGGGTCCAAGTTCTGTATCTGCAGAATTTTTCTGACCTTTGCCTTCATTGCTTGAAACTCGATACGTACTACCAGGATCATTTCTTTCTGCCTCTAAATTTTCCTCAGGTATGTAATAATACATAGGTATTACAGGATCTATTAATTAAATAAAATATAATATTATATTTATAATTCTATATCATTATAATTAAATCTATATTTATATATTTTTCAATATACCTCCATTCATATCTTTATATATTCTTTCTTTTAATAATTTTTGGTATTCTTCTACTTGTTCTGGCAAAGTTTTAAAAACACCATCAATAATCATAAATATATAAAATAAAGGCCATTCACATTCTATATTATCAAATTCCTACAACAAAAAAGTTTTTTAATATTATAATCACTTAATATTATAATAAAGAGAATTATAAAAAATAAACAAATAGAAATTACAAGCATAATGAAATTATTTAAGCACTTTTCAAAAATATATACTAACAATCAAATACATCAGAGACCTTGATTTCACCAGATTTGTAATATCGCCGATCTTTGTTTTCTATAGCTGTTTTATATCCATCTCTGCCAAATCTTTTAAATCCATAATTTCCTTTTAATCTCCTAACAATATTTGCTTTTGTCTCATTATACAATACATCTTCATGAGTAGCAAATGCAGGAAAAGATATTGTTGGCAATAAAGCTATATCTACACTCTAAATATGTATTATATTATATTATAATATATTATTAAATAAAATATATAAAAAATTATATTATAAAAACAACTTTACCTTAGAACTTGATTCTCTTGGAAGCATTGTTTCGAAAATACTACGATTTCGATTATGTGCATCAATGTCAACATATATAACTGACCAAGAAGCTCCTTTTTCTCCAAATAAATTACATCCATTAATAGCTTCAAGAGCACTTTTAGCTATACCAATTGAACTTGCATGTATTTCAGGTGTACCATCATTATATCTACTACCACGTTCCCACATGCCATAATCTGGTGTACGATATGCTCTTTCTACATAATAAACAAGATTTTGCACAAATGCTACTTCATCTTGAGTATATATAATTTGTAATCCAGAAGAAATCATTTGTACCAAAAATATCAAATATAGAGAAACAATATCAATCTGCAAAAAATCAATATTTTTTAATTGTATAACAGATAATTGTATTAGAAAATCATTGCTAATATTTATCTTTTAACATTTGATCAAATAAAAATCATATAATGTTAAATAAAATCTATTTTCTTTTAATTATATTTATATAAATTATAATTACTTGTAAGTGATTATAGTCAGCATCTTTAAAAATTTCATCACCAGTATCTAAATGAAATTTACAATGTAGAGCAAAACGGTTACATTGATTACGTTTAAATAATTCTATTCGAGGTGACTGTTTTACCCAACATTCTAAAATTCCACGCATACATTTTACAGCAGATTGTCCAAGTTCATAAGATTTTCCACGATCATCATCTATACGTCTAAAGAACATAATATATTATTTATTAAATATTATATAATAATATTTAATGATAATATTAAATTTAAACTATTGATTTTATTTTAATACCTATATGCTTGATACAAACTCCATATAGCAGCAGCACAATAAATACTTTCTCTTACACTTCCAACTACTTTATCATTTGAAATTTGTGGAAAAAGACCTGTTATGCAACTTTGATAACGTAATAATTGTCTTTTAACTAAAAATTATATATAATTTTTATATTTTATAATGTTGTTTTTTGTATTATATTATAATATAACATAAATAATAAAAAATAATATAAAAATATTTTCATACCAATTCCATAATAGATATCAAGTTGTCTAACTGTATCTTCATAATTGGATATCTTGAGAAACATGTCAATATCCAAATCAATAACACTACCTTGACGTGCATTTCTGATATGAGATCTATATATTTAAAGAATAATTATTTAAAATTTAATTACAATTAAAAATAAATTAATTATATTTTAAATCACATTTTCTTTTATAAAACACAGAACTAAACCTTTTTGTATTCATAGGTGTTGTCGCAAGAGATGTCATTTTATTCATAATGATCAATTTAACTTTTTTTAAAGTTGATCTTATTTAGTAATGCGCATATTCATTTAATAATAGTAATAATTATTTCCATTTGTTTCTTTAAAATCGATAACATTTATTTATAATAAAGTATTTAATAATTAAAATAAATTTAATGCAATACGAAATAATTACATTTGCAGCTAACTATATAACTAAAATAATAACAAGTTTTTTCTTTGATTATCGTATACATATACACGCATTAACCTTGACTGTGTTCTTTTGAATACTTATTTTACTGATACTATAATCAAACTATCTATGTAATTGGCACATAGAAGCTATTTGCTATCTTTAACTTATAAATAGAAACTGAAACAGTTAATAGATTTATTCTTAACTTATTTTAAAATAAACTTGAAAAATTTTTAAATTTAACAATTATATTTTGAAGTATTTTTCAATTTTTCATTATATGAATTATTTCATTATTTCATTATATGAATAAATCAAAATAAAAAATTTCAGAAGATTTTTAATAAGTTATAATTATAATTGAATTTTTGCAATAATTATTTTTGTTTTAGTTTATTATTAAATCATACTAGCAAACAGATTTTATTAATAATTTTAGAAAATATTTAAGGTGAAATATTTAATTTTAATTTTATTTTATTTTTAGATAAGTATAACACAAATACGTATACATTCATAAATATTTAAAAAA
>NW_006263356.1:743735-749454 GCF_000469605.1 Apis dorsata | reverse complement strand
TTTAATTTTTATTTAATTTTTATTTAATTTAAATATATAATATTTAATGAGATAATTATTAATTATAAATAAAATTCATTATTGATACAATTGTCGTTCATTTCATTTAAATATAATTTTTAAAATATTAATTTTCATTAATATCTATTATATTTTTTAAATAATTTTGTAAATATTAAAAAATATTTGAAAATATATTGGTCATATCTTATTATATATTTAAATTAAAAATAAATTTGTATATATATATTTACTATTATTTATAATTTAAAACATTCTTTTAATTATATATACTTGTAGTTCCTAAAATCTGACCAATGAACTCTTGTATTTTCTCATAAAAATGAGAATTCTAATGAGTGAAAATCAACCATAAAAAATCATTGCTAACATATTCTACGTTTGATCTGTTTTCTTATGAAACATTTTTAGAATGTGTTACGGAACACGCACGACTGTCGTGACAGAAAATTGAGTCAGTTCCGCAAGCAGAGCGCGAGAGCGGTTGTGTCTCTGTTCCGTTTATAATTATAAAATACATTCGTATATGATGGCGTCCGCGAAAAGAAAGCAAGACGAGAAGAATTTGAAAATATTACGCGAACTGGTTTCGCAATCTGGTAATAAAGAATGTTTTGACTGCCATCAACGAGGCCCAACTTACGTCAACATGACAATCGGTTCATTCGTCTGTACCTCTTGTTCTGGTATGCTGTAAGTACTCATTACTTATAAGAAGCCTATAAAGTGTATCAAATCTTCTTTCTTATAAAGGAAATAATTTAAAAATTATTTTATTCAAGATTTCTTTATATTATAAATAAAAATGATAAAATATATATTACAATTTATATGATATTTAATGATTACAAAATTATAATATTCATTAGATAAATGTCAACATTTCAAATACATTAAATAGATTTTAGTCTTAACTAAAAATATTTTTTATACAAATCAATAATAAATTTTGTTGAAACATATGTACTGAATATATTATATTGGAAAGATTATAGATCTCTGTTAAATGTTCATGTTTACAGTCAGGAAGTTAACTATCAGCATCAGTATTTTCTTTGTGCGTAGTAGTAGTAGTTGATAACAATGATCAAAATATACTTTTTCAAATAATATAGAAAATCAATAGCTATTTTGTATAATCTATATTATAATTATTTTAGCTTTTTTATGAAGACAATATAAATTAATTATAATATATATAATTATTAGATGAAACAAATTATTTAATATAATAAATATATATTTAATATAAAATATAAAAATATTAACAGTAAATAATATTTTTTATTTTCAGATTTTCTATCAATTTTTCATTTAAAAATTATAAATAATTATTTTATGAATTTTATATTTTTATTATATTTTATTTATTTAATAATTTTATTTAAAATTACAGACGAGGTTTAACACCACCACATAGAGTAAAGTCTATTTCTATGGCAACATTTACACAAGAGGAAATAGATTTTATAAAGGAACGTGGTAATGAATATTGCAGAAGAATATGGTTAGGCTTGATGAATCAAAATTCATCTCAAAATTTAGATACAAAAGATGAACAAAAAATGAAAGATTTAATGAGTGCAAAATATGAACTTAAAAGATATTATTTGGATCCATCCATGGCAAATCAAAACTCAAATCAAAAGTCACAATCATCTAATCAAATCAACATTCCAAGGGTTCCACATTCTGGAACATCTACATTATCTTCCACATCAACTTCAAAAATAAACAATGTTGAGTCAGTTAATTTTAATAATTTTTCGACAGATTTTGTAGCTGATTTCAGCAAAGTTCCTGATCCATTTATTAATACAACATCTGCAAGTAAATTCAGTCAACCAATTGTACCTCAGCCATTCTTTGCCAATTTTGACAACAATCCTGTTTTTAATAGTCCAAAAAATACAAGTAAATTGAATCAATATTTATATTTTTACATATTAGTACAATAAAATTTGTATATTAACAAATAATTTTTTTTAGATGTTGAATCCTTAAGTCCACTTAGTCAAACTACAGGAAATTTGACTAATACAATGAATGCAAATGGTACACATGTACCTCCATCAGAAGATCGTTATGCGGCACTGAAAGACTTAGATTCCTTAATGAAGCAAATACAATTGAAAGATGATACTGCAACAACATTAAATACATCTACATGGAATACTAATAATGGTATATCCATATGGCAATAAATAATTTATTAAAATTTTACAGAATTATATTGTTCTTTTTTTAGCTACAAATTCAATTTGGAGCGTAGGAAATCAAACTACAAATGTAATTTCAAATCCATTTACAACTGGTGATTTATGGCGACCATCTAATGTAGTTAATAATAATACACAATCAATTGATACTTCTTTATACAATCCTATTAATCCTTTTAAACCAGTACAATTTCCTGTGAATAATGGTAAGATTTAATTTAAATAATAAAAAATTCAATGTGTCCAAAATTTAAAATAATTAAAAAAAATATAAATATTTTAGATCCACAATGGGTAGGTATTGGACCATCTAGTAACAGAGATGTAATTCAATTTAGTCAATTAATGACAAATAAAGTATGGCAACCAACTCTTCCTGCATATCATGCAAATCCATTTATGGTATAATAGTATTTTCGCTTTAACTTTATGATATATATCCATACATAAATGTTTAAAAACATACAAGTTTTTTTAGGTTGGTTCTGGTGTGAGCAACATGACAAGAAATTCGAACAATCCTTTCTTATGATTAAATAAGCATAAGTTTTTAATGGAATTACGAACAAATAATATAGACCTAAAATATGTTTAGCTTAGGGCAATTGTTTATATATGTGACCTTATTGGCAATTAGTGCCATTAATTTTTATCTACAGGAGCACCAATCTCTTATTCATATAACTAAATAATACTTTTATTTATGAATATAATATACACGTTAAATAAAGATTAATATTTGTTACCAATCATGTATTAGTTATCTAGTAAAATTATCCCTTAATTTAATTTAATTTAATTTGATTTCATTTATATTGTTAAAGTATTTGAGTCAAAATATGATATTTTTTTTCTTTTTTAGAATATATATTAAAATATGTACATATTTTAAATATTTGAAATAAAAATATTTAATTTCTATATATTTCTAATTATTACATATTTAAATATAAATATAGTAAACAAAAATATATAGTAATAATAAAAGGATTGTAAAAGAATTAGATTTTACCTGATGCACACTTAAATATAGTTTATTTACTTAAAAATTTCTAATAAATACAAAATCACAAATGAACACTTAGTCTTTGTCATAATTCAATACCAATAGATTCAGAGTAGAGATTCACTTAACCGGTCATAATTGCATGATAATTAACCATTATTTGATCATTATACTTGCAGTCTACATTACGCGTAGTTGTAAATATATTAATTGTAATAACATGGTCGGTCGTGTTTTACAATTATATGTAGATATAATGAGAAGCTTTGTGTGTCAACTAGTCAATTGTCGTATAGCTGCCGTACAAATGTTTCGTTTTTCTTAGCTTTGTTTGCTAAATAGTATGGAAGCTCCAATGAATGATAAAGATTGTTGATGGCAATTACTTAGAGTAATAAATTATTTATCAGTGTAAATGGACAAACAATCAAGAAACACTAATATATGAGTTCACCAATTATATTAATTATGTATAAACATACGAGATGTGTGATATTGATATTACTAGGCAGGCATTATGTATCCCAGAGATACATTCCAAAGCGCATGGACCGTTTCATGGCACGAATTCACCTAGCAGCCATTACTACTGGGGTTGCCTTTTGGCAATGGGCGCACCAAATACAATTTCTCACCCTGCTTATTAGTATAAATAGGCGCTCGTTGATAATGATCTACTAATTGGTCTAATGTATGAAATTTTCTTTGACCAATACAATATAATGCTCCTTCCACATGTACCCTAAAGTGTTTATTACGACCTGGAGCTTTTAAAGATACTGAATAATCTCCCACCTAAAAGTTATAATAATATAGAAATAAAAATATTTTATTATAAAAATTTATTAAAAATGTATTATTTATTATTGTTAGTAGAATAATAATTCAAATAAACTACTTTAAAATAATTGAATTAAAATAATTTTTATTATTATACTTACATTAGTTTCACTATCTCTAATTAAAAAGTCACCATCATGACCATGTTGATTCAATAAAGTGTCACATTGTGAACGTGAAATGCTACCATAGTACCAAGGTTTTCCAACAAGATGTGGTCTATCACCAGGATCTGGCCTTCTTTCAAGGGAATCTCCTGTACTAATCTCACTACTTGTCATTCCTCTTTCACGATATGGTTGAGTCAAATATTCACTGAGTTCTTGAAGATAATTACGTGGTACTAGACCTATTTGACCTTGACTGTTTCGTGCTTTATACCATTCAGGATCTGCTGGCGGACGGTCAAGGATTTCCAAACGATCACCTTTTTCAAAAGATAGTTCTTGATCATTATTAGAAGAAAATGAATAAAGTGCTACAACAATATCAAGAACATTTTCTGCCATTGCATATGTATGAAGAGTATCATCTGCATCTCCTTCTTCTTGAGTATAATTTGATGGAAACCAGCCTGCTTGTGTACCACTTTGACCTCTCCACCAACCATCGTTGCTTTTTTCCAATATTAAGATTCTAGTACCTTTAACAAGTGATAGTTCATCTGCTTGTTGTGCTTGATAATTGTACTTGACAACTGCTGTGCCTATTGCTTCACTTGGATCAGCAGGTAAGCGCCTAGCCATAATAGGAGATTCCACAGCTCTAGATGGTGAATTACTGGATGGTAGAGTTTTTGAACCAGAACCTTTTTTGACTTTCTTTTTGATACTATCAAAAAGAGATGGTTTTTCTTTCTTGACATAATTACTTGGCACATAACCAGCTTGCCCCCGTGCACTTTGTACTCTCCACCAGTGTTTAGAATCATCAAGAAGCAAGTAACGTTCATTTTTACGTAAATCTAATTCCTGAGCACCTTGTGCTCCATAATCATATTTGGCGACAACATAGCATACGTCGTCTTGACTTGTCTTGCCTGAAAATGGTTATATTTTTTAAATTTTTTAATTCATATTTTATTATAATTTTAAAAATAATATAATCTTTCTATAATACAAAATATATAATGAATATGAAAATTTGATTAGTAATATTCCTAACTTTTAAATATAAAATTAGAATAAAAAGAATATTCCTAAAAATATCATATTATAAGAAAACTTATTATTTAAGTATGAACATAAATAAAATAAATAATATTTTATAAAATTTAATATATTTAATGATAATAATATTAATTAAATATTAATTAAAAGAAAAAAATAAATAATATTGAAATTTAAAAAAATAAAAAATCTAATTATATAAAATATTAAAAAATTTAATATATCCAGAATTTACACTATATAATATCTAAATGAATACAATTAATGACATTAAATTGTTATCTATTCATAATTTTCTATAATATCTTTCTCAAGAAAAAAGAGACACAAATAGTATGACTGTGAAATTAAAAAAAAAACTATATATATGTATAATGTTATCTGCAATGCAAAATTACTAAATATATATAAAATAATATCTGTATTGAGTAAATGTGTTTCAAAAATAATAAAAAATATCAAAT
>NW_006263356.1:742631-743574 GCF_000469605.1 Apis dorsata | reverse complement strand
TAAACTATATTATTTATAATTTATTTATATTTGCTTTTTTATAATATATTTTTTATAATTATTTTTTAAGATATTTAAAAATATAATTTATTACATTATAATTTATAATTTATATTTCTCTGAAATTAAAAAAAATTATTAAATAAACAATATTATAAATTAATTTATTTAAATTTATTTATTATTTATCATCAACAAATTGATGTTTACTATGAAGTATTATTAGTTAGCTGAAAATTTAAAAATCTTTATATATACTGTTATGTATTTAATTGTTTAAAAAATTATTCTAAGTTTTTTTAGTCCATTGTTATTATATTCTTAAATATAATTAATATAAAAAAATAAATATAGATTATTTACTTAAAAATATATTTTAAGACATATTAAAGATATATTAATTAACTTTTTTTTCTTGATAAATTATACTGATATGGCCATTAAAACAAATTTACATACAAAGCAAAGCATACAAGAATAAAACGTACCATGCTTCATGGCTGCCATGTGCGAAAACAGATATATACGTCTGAGTGTGGCGTGAGTAGCTGCTACTCACACACTACTTGAATAAATATTAAGTCTGCTTGTTCTGTGTTGGCAGCGTGAGTGCAGCAGGCATTCATTCTTTAGCTTTTTGTTTAGTGTTGATATACCTGCTGATTTCTTTGCTCAGAGTCCATCGTTCTCAAGGGTAGGGCAAGCAAGTGCATTACCAACACTTTAGGAAAAATAAAACAATCATTAACTTGATATCATATAGATATATTATAAAATATAATATTTTTTTATATCACAAAAAAAATGATACAGTATGTTTATATAAATATACATAAATTTGATTAAAAAAATATATTTATTTGTTAAATAACATATGTATATTTATTTTATTAATATAAATTATCTCCATAATTTTTTTAATATAACTATAAATATAAATAAT
>NW_006263356.1:737383-742121 GCF_000469605.1 Apis dorsata | reverse complement strand
TATAATTTTAAATTAAATATTGTTATTAAACTTAATATTTTTATTAATATATTTTTTCAATAAAAAATTATAAAAATTATTTAAAAAAATATAATTAATAAAATAATTTCAATACTATCATTGATTGATAAAAAGAACATTAAACATTCATGCTATCTACAATATATTATAAAATAAAATAATATAAAAACATATAAAAAATATTACTAAAATCATTTAAGAATCAAAACATATGATGAAAATAATAAGTAAAATAAAAAATTTATAAAATAAAAAAATATCTATAAAAAAAAAATGAACACAAAATATTATTTAATATTTTATAGATATGTATAAGAAAAAAATAGATATGTATGGAAAAAGCTTATGAAAAAATTGAAAAAAAAGAAATATAATACAATTTCAACTATAAATAGCTTATATATTATAAAATTCGACAAACGTCATAAGCGATAATTTGATAAAACACGCGAATGTGCCGCCCATTGTGAAATATTTACATACGCAAAGGAACGTGTATACGATAATTGGACAATTATTTTCTGTTCCCCTTCGCGTAAAACTTAAAAAAGAACTGGTAATTCTCGAAGCACGTATATAGAGTACGTTCATTGCCTTCTTGTCTACCATACTACAAAAGCAAAGTAGAAGCGTGTTGGATGCAAAGGGGCAACAATTAGCATGAGTTAACTCAGCCGTTCCTTTTATTATTTATGAAATAAGATAATTTCTTGTTTCATTGTTGAAAAAAACAAATAAATATTAGCTTACCGATTTTTAAACTAGACATATTCCTGCATACAAGCTTCGAAATTTTACGTCGTTATACAGCTTGTTTTCCCCCACCCTGGGCCGCCATGAACGGGAGCGACTAGAGTATATAGGGGAATGAATCTTTATGGGGAATCGGGTCGAATAAAGAGGGGATTTGGAAATTAGGGAAAGATAGCACAAATCGTACAAAACTCCATCCAAAAAGTTTTGGTCACTGTCACGTTGTCAATAATCATTGAACACAGAAATACAATATCAACACTTTTACCCACAATATTAATTTTCATAAATCCATACAAAATATATGTAAGATATGGATATTATTGTATTTTTTAATTATTATACTTAGAGACATTTACATGACCCCTCCCGAAAAAAGAACAGACCCACCCTTAATCCAAAGACGTTGAACGACCATGCGCGCAACTGAGATTATCGTCTCTGTGAATTGCATCCAATACGATGCTGGCGCCATGATATAAAATAATTTTAGTATCTTTACTTATAAATTCAGTCGTACAATCGATAGGTTACCTTCTAATTTGTTATTTTTGTTTATATTTTTATTATAATATACTTTTTAATTTTTAAAAAATTGAAAATGATAAATTATATATAAAAAATATTAATCGTTTATTATAATTTTTAATGTTAAATAACAATACTTTCAATACAATTTTTTAATACAAAGTTCATTCTCATGAAATTATATAGTAATAGTTATGCTCTTTCCACAAAGTAGATATTTAAAATCTGAGATTTACATTTAAACAAATTAATATGTATAATAAGTTTAGACTTCTAGATTATATGTTTGTGTTTGTTCGTAATAGTATGTTAACATGATAGTCGTATTTCTCTCAAACGTGACATCTAAGAATATAGAAACTTATGTTGACATATGTCATGTTTAATATCTTTTATATTTATTAATTTAATATTAAAAAAAATATATAAAAATTTAGCAAAATGAAATATATACAATAAATATATCTTATTAAATCTAAAAGAATGTAGAATTACTAAATTAATGGATTAATATATTTTAATATTATAAAATATTATAATATATTTTAATATTATAAAATTAAATTATACTTTATTGATAATATGATTGTATTTAATGAAAGAAAATTTTGAAAAAGTTTTTCATTAATCATATTAAATTATTATATAATTTAAAATAATGGACAATTTGTCTGATTCATTTAAAGCAGAATTAGATTCTGCTACATCAACAGATTCCCTGCAATTAATAAGTGATGAATTTCATATTAGACATTTATCAACACCAGATGTTTCAAATATAGAATTGTCAAAACGTATTGCATTATTAGAATTAGAAAATGAACGATTTCGAATAGATTTAGAAAATATGCGCATTGAACTCAATGGCAGAATTGCAGCTAATGAAGGGCTTAAAGGAAAAATAACAGAATTGTATGTAGAAATGCAATTAGTAATTCAAGAAAAACAAAAATTACAAAATACTTTAACAGATGTAAATAATCATTTAGATTCATCAGAAACATCTGTAAAATGGTATCAGTCTCAAATACATGGATTACAAGCAAACAAGAAGACTTTACAATTAGAAATTGATACTTATCAAGGAATTTTACAACAGAGACAACAAACTATAGCAAATATAAATACTAGATATAAGCAATTGAATACAGATTATATTGAACTTCTTCAAAAACATCAAAAAGAAAAACAAGATTTGGAATGTGAAATACAAAATTTAAAGACACAAAATCAATCAAATAATATTTTAAAATCATTAGATATTAGTACTACTTCTAGTTCTCCAGATGTTTCTACAAAGTTAGAATTAACAGAAGATGAACTACAAAGTACAAAGGCAGAGTTAAAAACATTAGAAAAACGATTTTTAGGTAATGAAGTTTCCAAAGCATTGATGGAAAATGCGTTAGCCAAGCAACGTATATTAATTACAACTATGGAGAAAAATATACAAAAATGTGAAACTGAAAAAAATCAAACTGTTAATACATTGCGTAAAGCACAACTTGAAATTCAAAAATTGAAATCTGAGAATGAAACATTGCAGACTACTCTATTTTCTTCTAAGCAAGAACAAAGTCAAATAGAAGATGCAATCTTCCAATTGCGATTACAATTAACAAAAATGATTGCACAATATAAGCTTCTAAAATCAAAAAATATAGAAGCAGAAGAAAAATTAAATTCAATGCAAGATATAATAAATGAAAATAAACGTTTAAAAACATTATCATATGAAGCTAACACTGCTTTAATTAGAAAACTTAGGCAAGAGAAACGAAAAATAAAATTTTTAGAAAATAAACTTCATGGTATTCAAATCAAGGGACATTTGAACAATATGGTATAAAATAATATTTATAATATCTATATAAAATTAATAAAATTTAGTGGAGAAATAACATATAATTATTTTATATATATTTTATTTTAGAAAAATAAGATGGATGTTTCTTTACAAGAATGCCTAAAACAAGTTTTAATAAGAAATAAAGTAATTTTCACTATTAACCTTTATACATAATTTTTTGTTTTTTTTAAATAATCTGATATTAAAATTATATTATTTTATAGGATTTAAAAGATCAATTGAAAGCATTAACAAAAAATTCAGATGAAAGTATTGATGAAGGATATGGTGACAACAGTATTGTTAGTTCCATTTCTATAGACATTCCATCACCTAAATCTATCAATCCAGTATTATTAGATACAGCATCTAATGTTTTGCTGCAATTTAAAGATTTTTATAAGCCAGTACAAACAGAACTTGAACATTTAAAATTAAAACTTAATAAACTGAAAGAACAATGCTCTATATAGTATTTAATTATTTTATTAATTATTATTTATTTTTAATTATTTGTGATTTAATTGCAAATTATGTATTAAACATTTATAAAAAATCATTATAGATTAAAAATTGATATAATTAAACTCATTATTATTATTATTATTAATTTTAGTAATTTTATAATTGTTATAAATATTATAAGTTGAAAATTTATTTGTATAAATATTTTATGAAATCTAACAAATGTACGTTTTTAATTGAAGATAAAAAGTATTGTTGTAAAATTTTAAACATATATATATATATAATAAAAATAAATTATTTTATTATTTTTGTTACATATTACTAGATCATATTTTTTAATTCAGAATAAAGATAAGAATATAAATGTATTAATATTATTTACATTTAAAAATTCTTATAATTTTTATCTTAAATTCTATCTAATTCTATCTAATTCTATCTTTTATCTAAATTCTAAAATGGATTTTAAATGAATATATAATAGAAAAATAAATTTTATTTAGAATTTTTTATTAAACTGTTTATAATATAAGTACTTTATATTAATCAAAAACAATATATATATTATTTTTATAATTTATTTTATTTTTAATTTAGTGTACATTACAATTTTATTCATGGAAAAATGTTTATTGTAATTATTAATATTACTACAATTTAAAACATTTTCCATTAAATATTTTTATTACATCGATAAGAAACAAATATCAAGATTATAATATTTTATAGTCACAAATATGCAATGAATTTTCAAATTTTAATTTCTGGCATAAATATACATACATATTTTATAAAATAAGCATAGTAGAAATTGAAATAGAGTTTTCTTTTTGAAAATATCACAGATGAATATAATATATATATATAATATAATATAATATTATAAATATAAAAAAAGAAACGAAAAATTATATTGTAAATTATATAAAATATTAAAATATAAATTTAAATATAATTGAAATATCTTCTTTTTTTGATATATAAATAAATATTATTTAAAATCAAAATAAAATTTAAAAATATTCTTTTTATCTGATTTTCTTTAAAAAATGAAATATAAATTCATCAAGAAGATAGGTATATTCTTCTTTAGTTAAAAAAATAAATTTAAGAAAATAT
>NW_006263356.1:733944-737289 GCF_000469605.1 Apis dorsata | reverse complement strand
ATATAATATATATAATAAAAGCAAATAAATATATACTATTAATTTATTATAATTTTCAATTACGCATTTTAATTATTTTTTATTTTTAATTGAGATAAGTTATATATATATATATATATATATATATAAATTATAAAAAATGCATAAAATTACTTCTTCATATTCTATTTAAAAAAAAGGTAATAATTAATTGTAATGAAATTTACATAATTTTACTAATATATTTTGACATTTAGAAAAGCATTTTCTTGGATATCATAATAGTCTTAATAATGTATAATTAATTTTAATTCAAATTTATTATTTTAAAAAGAATTATATAATTATGACAAAATTAATATCTTAATTTAATTGAATTGGAATGATCTAAAATTATAATTATTTTTTTTTAATTTTTTCTTATTTTATACTGTTCATAAATATCACACTTACAAAGAAGATTTTTACATATCAATAAAATCTTCTTTTGCATATAATAAAAAAATATTTACAATAAATCTCTTCAAGATATTTAAAAATAAAGTAATAGTAAAATTAAATACAAATAAATTACAAAAGTAACTTACATTTTTTGAATATAGATATTACATATTTGCGGAAAAAATTTTCTGCATTGAAAATATGCTAATGTGCATTGTTTGAATAGTTTTAGAAGTAGTGGTTGATTCATGCATTAAATCAAAATTCTCAACTCTTGAAAGGTATATTTCATATGTTAAATTTGATATATAATAGCATTACATATTTTTACTAAGGATTTACATTGCTTTTGTATGCATAGAGCAAAAATTAAATTTTTAATCCTTTAAAAGGAATAAACAAATATCTGTTTAAATACTGATCCATGTCTGCTCTGTTATATAGCACGATCTATATTATTAATAATTTTTACATGAAAATGAGTATTATAAATTATGTTAAATTTATTTGAAAATTACTGATTTAGAAGCGATACATTATTTTTATGCTTTGAGATCATTAAATTTTAAATTACTAGTATAAAATATTTTTAATATACTATTTTGATTGCGTATATATTTTTTTTTTTATTTGTTTGTAATATGCTACAGTACTTACAGCTCTGTATACATATTTATACTAAAAAAAAGAACTAACTTTGTACGATTGTAGATCGTTTAAAAGAGCACCATGGCTTCAGTCTACACAGACAGTCCTTGGAAGTTTTAACATGTCCCATTTTATACGCCATTACGTTATAACGGGAATGTTGTTGAACAATAAAACCTATAATATCATAATATAAAAGTAATTTAAAATTAAATAATTGTTATATAATACATACATAATTATGCTACTAATGCTATTCATATTATTGTATACATTTAGCAAAATAGGAGACCAGACAGTAAATAATTTATCTCGAACCCATTGTCATCTGGGAGTAGATTCCGTTTGTCTAAGTCTGTCAAATTGTCGACGATAATGAGCTCGTCCACGACCTCTATTTCGATGTCCATGATTATTATGTCCATGGTAATTATGATGTAATTGTCTTGATTGATAGTGAGCATTTTGAGTTTGATGTGAAGATTGTTTTGACTGTGATATTTAAAAGAAAACAATTTATCATTAAATTATTTTATATAATATATAATTTTGTATATTAATAAAATTAAACATCATAAATATTAATTCTATTCCCAATTATACATATATTTTTCATTAAAACAATTAAAATATTTATATAAAAATATATGTTTATATAATGTAATTAACATATAATTAACATACCATTTGATTAACAGGTTGCACTGAATAGGTATTTACACTAGTTCCTGGAGGATTGGGTCCTTCAGTTGTAGCACCAGATTCATCTTCGGTTCTAACTAATGTTTTTACACCTTCAGCTTCTAAATCAATTATACCACCCCTTTCTTGTTGTCTTAAAAATAATGCTGCCATCTGCTTTTGTAATTCTCTCAATTCTGCAGTTACTGAAAAATCGATAGCAGCTTCAACATCAATTGGAGGTGGAGCAGACCATAAACTTTCTACATCACAATTGATGGATTCTCGACATACAGGACATATAGCCTATAAAATTATAATATATTTAATGGTCATTAATATTTCAACTTTGTTTATATCAAATTATATGAGCTAAATAATATTACCTGAAATTTATTAGTAGTATCTTGTTGCCATTGAGGCAATTTTTCTTGCTCCTCTCTATAATATCGTTCTGCAGCAGCAACATGTGCTGCTAAACAATGTGAATGAAAATAATGATAACATTCAGTTTTTGTAAATTCATCTCCTTCCCGAAAACCATACAAGCATATGGCACATTGATCCGTTGGAAGATTACTTCTTGTAAGGTGTTCTCTTATTAACTGTTATAATAATATCACATTAATATAATGAATATATAATCATTAAAATAATAATTTTATAATTAATAAATTAATAAATAACAATATAAATTATATTTTTAATAGTAATAAAATTTAAAAATATATTTTTTTGTAAAATATAAAAAAATATATTTTTTTTATATTTTTTATATAATATATAATATATATAATAATACATAATTCAATATTTTAATATATTTCAATATATATTGTTATTTTAAAATATATTAATCATAATACTTTACAAATTGATTATTTTTAATATGTATTACATACCTCAATGAGTTCAAACATAACTGGTTGACCTATAAAATTCTTACATTTTGCCTCTGCATCTGATTGCATAAGTCTCACAGTATTTTCATCTAAACCTCTTGGATTTCTGAGATTAATAGTAGGTGATATATCAGGATATCCTGCAGGTAACTGAACAATCAGTGTTACACAAACATATTGAGATTGTGAATCTTCACCAGTTGAAGGAAATAACACAGTCTCAATATATTCTGGTTCACCTCTGAAAAAAGATTGATTTTCATAATTCATAATAAAACTAACAATAAATTAACTAATAATTTTAAAATTAACTAATTAACTAAATTAATTAACTAATAATTTTACACATATATAATTAATGGCTATATAATTAAATATTAATTAATAAAATACTAAATCAATAAAAAAGAAAAATATAATATAAAACATGTAATGCTTTTTTTTTCTCTCTCTATAATATTTAAGAAAAAAATATAGATTAAAAAATAATAAAAATAAATTAATAACTCTTTTTATAAAGATAATTGTTCTATATATGTTATATTACAATATTTAACATTTATTATTATACATTATTATATATATATATGTATATAATATATTATGTATATTATGTATTTAATATGTATAACAATTATTATTATATAATAACATAGTAATTGTAAACATATAAAATTATTTCTTTGTACTTACA
>NW_006263356.1:730198-733861 GCF_000469605.1 Apis dorsata | reverse complement strand
TCAAAAAAATTATAATTCAAATTATATGAGATTATAATACATTATAATAATATTATAACCATTAATTTAAATTAATTTATTTTTAAAATTAATATTAATTTAAAATTAAAATTAAAATTCAAATATATTTTACTTTTTAAAAAATATATTCATTAAATTTTGAAATTAACAATTATTATTTTACAATTAAATTTGAATTTTTATAAATCATATGCTTAACTATTATATTTTTTGAAAAAAATATATTTTTATTATAAATTAAATCTTTATAATTTATAATGATTAAAAGGTTTAAAATGACAATTGATTCAATTATTAGGTTACAAGTATCAAATTTCTTGTAGAAAAAACTTACCTATCATTTTCCTTTATATTTAACTCATCATCAAGCAAAATTGCTTTTAATGCTTCGATTTCATCGGTTACTCTATAAAATATTTTAACATATATTTCAAAAAATTGAATATTTATCAAAGCATATCTAATCTAAGATTTTACAAAAATTACCTTTCGTCTATTATCGTCTCTGACATTGTTTTTAGAATATGCAATAGTATATTTTGTCTCGTGAAAATTACTTTGAATTTGACAATACAATTTTGTTAGTCTTCGACGATTACAGGATTCTCAATAAGCGTCAATGTGCGTCAATATTGAAAGCCTTCTGCTACTATTACTGTTACCAACTGGATCACTTCAGAATTATTAGTAATGTTACTATAGTTACTAACAAAAATTATATTTTTGTTAGTAAAAAAATGATTTAATTTTGCTTTTCTTAATAAAAAATTCTTAATAAAGTACCTATATTCTTATTATAATAAATATTTTTTCATATAATAAAATATAATACAATAACATATAACATGTATTCACATGTCATATATTAAAATATATTATAATATAAATTGTATTAATTTAATCGTATTTATTTTAATAATACTATTAAAAGTCAGTTACAATAAAAATGTTGTTAATTATAATTAATTATTTAAATAAATTTTATTTCAAATAAATTTTGTGATTGAAATAAATTATTGTAATGTTAGTACTTAAGTTTTCTTAGGTTTATCTCTGTTAAATGTAACAAACAATATTTAATAAACAACATAAAAGTTAGTACTTAATAATAAAATAATAATTAAAATAAAATAATAAAGAAAAATAGAGAAATATTTATATTAAAAATATAATATAAATTTATATAAAAGAAATATAAAGTATATATAAATAAAAATATAATATAGTATATCATACAAATATATAATTATAAAATATTTTTAAGTTATTAATTATTTATGAAAAAATATATTTTTTAGTATTTCTTATAATTAAATTTCTTATGTAATGTTTATATTGTAGTAATATATTTTTATATAATTAATTATATTTTTAGTTTTGTATGTAAAAAATGGCTGCAACTAAATATATTGATTTTATATCATACGTTTCACTTTTGTTATCATGTATATAACCTCTTATTACTCTAGTTTGATAATGTTGTGTAAATTATAAAATTAGTAAAGTTTTTTATTGTATAAAAATATATGTCATTATGCCAGAGAATAAAGAAAAAGAAGAAGAAAAACCTGTTGTTGCAAAAACAGCAATTGATTTACAACGATTAAAACTTCAAAAATTGATGAAAAATCCGGTAAATATCAAAATATTAAAACATTATTTTAGTTATATTTTTATTTTTTTCTTTTTTAGTTTCAAACAAAACAAGAAGTATTATACAAATCATTTCTATCTTTTTGCATATTTTTAATGACTTTGAATATATAAATCTATATTCATATAATGTATTCATATAATATCTATAATTCCTGTATTAAATTGATTTTATTCTTTTCAAATTTGTTAATATAAAATGTTTATTTATTTGTTGTAATATTATTTATTTGTTGTAATAGGAAAAACCTATTATATTACCAGAACGACCTAAAGCTAAAAGTACACCTACAGTACCAGAATTTGTTCGTAATGTAATGGGTAGTAGTGCTGGTGCTGGTAGTGGAGAATTTCATGTATATAGACATTTAAGACGTAAAGAATATGCACGACAAAAATTTATTCAAGAAAAGGGTCATAAGGTAACAAAAATAATTTTATTTATATGATTATATATATATATATATATAATATATATACACATATTATTATTTTTAAAATATAATTATTTAATATGAAGTAAACTTTATATTATCAAATATAAAAATTATTTTTATTAGATTAAATGAATAATAGAAATGAATAATACAAAATTGTCCTTATTTCATTTAATGTCTTTATTAGGAACTTTTAGATGCAGAATATCATAAAAAAATTGAAGAAAATAAAAGAATAGCTACGGAAATAACTGCAAAAAAAAGAGCAAAAAGATTAAAAAAAAAACAGAAATGGAAACAAAAGAAAAAGATAAAAACAACAAATGTAGAACAACATAACAAGAATGAAAATAATATATATTCTTCAGAAGAAGAAAATTTAAATAAACAGGAATTAAATAATAAAAATGATAAAATAGTTAAGAATATATTAAGTTCAAAAGATTTTAGTCAATCCGAAGAATCAAATTCTATTGCAAATACAAATAAAAATAAAGTTGGTAATACAGAATATATAGATATAAATGTAAACAATTCAGCTCCTCAACAAAAATAAATAAGATTTGGATTAAAGCAGTAATTATAACAATTAAAGTAATAAATAAAAAATTATGATTTTAATTTTAATATTTTATCGGTTAAAATTATTTTGAAAAAGATATTATAGATATTTAATAATAAGTAAAATTTGAAAAATCATTTAAATAAAAAAATTATAAAATGTTTACATTTTAATTAATTGAAACATATTTCAGATATATAACATAATATCATATTTAAAACTTATAGATTTCATATATAATGTAATCTATATAAATAAAAATAATTCAATATTAAAAATTATATAATTTTTTTATATTTTATTATTACTAATAAATATTGTATTATTTAAAAAAACTATTGTATTATTTAAAAAAAATCTATTTAATTTAAAAATTATCTTTGTATGTAATATTTGTGTTTATATTTGTATATTTTATTATTTCTATCTATTCTCTCCAAATTTTTTTCAATTCAATATAATCTCTATTTCTAAAATATTTATTTAGAAAAATTCTATATGCTTATTATGTACATATATATATATATATACTGTTCGCGACTTAACAAATTTTTTATAAAAAATATAATTAGTTGATTTCATGATCAATGAATTTGATTAATTGATTAGATGAATCTAATTCATATATTCATAAAAATAAACATATATATATTAGTTAATTGAATTATACCAATAAAATGATTAATTGAAATATATCAATAAAATCATGTAGCATTATGTATTACAAAAAAAAATTTATCTTGCCTCTATGACGAGAGATTTTTTTGTCAACCGCGAACTTATATGGTTATGAATACTTACATGGTTTAGATATAATTATATATATAATTTTGAATACAGGATATATATATATATATAATTGTATATACATATATACAATTAATTTATAATTATATAATATATATATATATATAATATTATTTTTTACTATTATACATTATTCAGAAAAATAATATCATCTAAATTATCAAATCGTTTAGTTCTTTCAAA
>NW_006263356.1:710660-730028 GCF_000469605.1 Apis dorsata | reverse complement strand
ATTTTTCGTTCTTCTAATAATAAAGCATTTTTCATATATTTTTCCAATTGAGATTTTGCCTTTATTATATCTCCCATTTTTTCAGGAACAATAATTTCCTAAAAAATATATATATATATCTATGTATATATCAACACAAATTTTTAAATTAATAAAAATTATTTTTTAAAATAAAAAGTTGTAAATATAATAATATTAATAAAATTAATATATTTTAATAAACAGTTAATTTTTTTAATAAATAAGAGAATCATACCTGAAATTGTTTTATGTAACTAGAAACATCATTTATATGTTCACTTATTTCTGCCCAAAGATTTTGTAAATCTGATACTTCTGTATAAGCAGCCACATGGCTAAGAGTAAGGCATAACTAAAAACATAATAATGATAATATTTATATATATATATAATTTCGATTATAGATTTAATATTTAATTATTATAGATTTAATATTTAATTATTATATATTTAATAATAATATTAATTACCTGTTGAATAAGAGCATCACGATGAGGATACTCGATATAACTCGGTACATATTGAGAATTTTCAAAAGCTAAAATAAGACTCTTCCATAAAATTATTATATATTTTCCATAGGAATTACAAGAATATAATGCCCATGCTGCATTAGTACGCACTTTAAAATTTGGACTATTGCAAATTAGATTGCATAATGCAGGAAATACTTGATCCTACTAAAACAAAAAAATTGTATTAATTGTATAATATATAAAAAATAATATATAAAAAACTAAAGTCTTATATTTATACTATTTATTACATACTCGCCAAGAAGATGGTAATATACTATCTGGATTATTACTTAAAACTAAACCCAGAGCTCGACATGCATTCCAACGCACCTTTAATGTATAATATAAAAAAATATATTAAAACATAAAATATAATGATAAAGAGAAATTAAAATAATATTTAATATAATGCAAAAATAATTGATACATATAAAAATTTTCAAATTATAAGATATGAAATTTCTTGATTGTATTTCAAATTGTGTAATTGTTCTAATTATATATTTAATTGATATATTTTAATTTATATACCTTCATATCATTTCCTACTGTAGCACAACTTATCAAAGTCTCTAAACCTGATAATGTATCTTTCAATATGTGTTTGTTAGAACATAAATATAAAATACTTCCAAGAGCTCGAACAGAATTGCATTTTACCTTATCATTGTCCTTAGATGCTTTAATACTAACTTGATATATCTTTGGTAATAAAATTTCCAAAGAAATAGGTTCAATATCTTCATAATCTCTACAAAGAATATTTTATAAAAATTTATAAAAACTTTAAAACTATTAAAAATTTAAATTTTTATATAAAATAATTTAAAATAGTTAAAAAATATTACTTAAACATTTATATATCTATAACTAACTTTTCTTTAGAAAGGCAATTGCACAAATTAGCTAATGCCCATGCTCCCTTAATACGAACACCAAGATTTTTATCATCAGCAGTTAAACAAACTATATCAGCTAGATCCATTAAAAATCCAGTTTCTTCTCTTAATGCAGGTAATGTGACTAACATTCCTAATGCTCGTAATCCAGCAGCTCTTACAGCACTTTCTTCATCATGTACTGTACCAAACAGTACTGTAATAATTAAAATTGCTTGTTGTCTCTAAAAAAATATTTATAAGAGATATATATAAAAATTGGATATTAAAATATTTTCTAAATGATTTATTATTTTATTATATTTAATAATAACATAAATAATTAATCATTTAAATAAATTTTTTTACATTAAATGTTTTACTATAAAAAAATATATACAAATTATCTAAATTTTTAATTTGTATAAATACTTACTTGAAGTTGGACAAATGCAATAGAATTAATATTGCCTAAACAATCACATGCAGCTTCTCTTATTATTGTTTGTGGATATTGAAGAAGTGATATTATAGGATCAAATATAATATTCCAAAATATTAAAGCATTATTATTTTCTGAATCAATGTTCATGAGACAACCAGCCATAATTTCTAGAGCTCTGCAAGCATGTAATATTACTTGTGTTTCAGAATCTTGTATGACTTCTATTAAAGTTTTTGTAATCAATTCTATTTGTGAAAATACAAGACTTTCAGTACTAAATGCCATTCTACCAATTAGTTTTAATGATTGAAGACGAACAGGTGTACTCATTGTCTATAATCAGATAAATCATTATTTATTTCTTAAAATTGTTTTTTTTTTTTATAATTAAATTGCTAATTTAAAAAATATATATACCTTATTTGATATATTTTCCAAACAAACATGAATTAGAAAACAGATATTTGTCTGTTTGAATAATTTATTATTATATTCATTTGTCAAATTATTTTTAAGATCTTCAATATCAATCTCTTCATTATTTTCTTCTTCTATATTTTTTTCTGCTTTATCAATTGAAGTATTTAAACATAGTTGATCTCTATTTATAGTTAATTGTTTTCCAAGTATTTCAAATATTTCTGCAGTCACTGGATCACAAGAAGCAATGGCTTCAAAAGCTGATAATGCGGCAACACGAACTGTTGGATCTATATAATAAATAAGAACATAACATTTTATTTCTTATAAAAAAATATAAATATAATAAAAAAAAAATATTAATAATAAGAATACCTTTGTAAAATATATATGGCCTACAATTTCTCATTAATTTTGTAGCAAGTCCTGTTTTCAAACGTGCATATGGTGTACCCTGAATTAGAGCAGCAGCACATTTTAAACTATGCGTTAAGACTGCCATATTTGTTTCACTATTTAAGATTAAAGATAAAGTATAATGCAATTCTTTAATCATTAGACAAACTGTACCAAAAAAAGTAATAAAAGACATTTGATCAACTTCTTCTGCATGTATTAAGAAAGGTTTAACATCAATCAATAATTCTGTTAATGTACTTAACATGTGCTGTTTTACTTTAGATACAGATTCTTTTAAAATACTTCTAGTCAATACTCTAGCATCATTGCGTGATCCAGTAGCAATAATTTGTGGCCAAAATCCAAATATTTCACGACTTGGTGAATTTTTAATAAGTATTTGAAGTAATCGTACAGTTTCTAATCTTATTTTAGAATCCATAATAATAGAATTACTATTTTCAGTATCTGAAGTATCTGAATCACTTGAATATATGTTAATTCCTTTGCATTCTAATACAATGTTATTCTTTACTTCTGTAACAACTTTTTTAGTAGGTTGTTTTCTTAATTTTGCTTTATGATTTTTTAAATTTTTACATTTAGG
The DNA here is from genome assembly GCF_000469605.1 of Apis dorsata. Classification (NCBI taxonomy): domain Eukaryota; kingdom Metazoa; phylum Arthropoda; class Insecta; order Hymenoptera; family Apidae; genus Apis; species Apis dorsata. The sequence continues at coordinate 726,740 of NW_006263356.1, read as the reverse complement.
AATTACATGAATTCGTTCTGGAAGATTCATTATTGCTGGACGAAGTAATTGTGGTTTTAAAGGAGAATAATCTTTAAGACCATAAAATAAAAATGCTTGCACAACTCCCAAAATTTCACCCATAAAGTCAATAGAATGTGGTAATACTTCATTAACTATTATCATTTGTAGAATATGTAAACATGAACATAATATCTATAAATTTAATTTGTAATTAACATTATAAAATTTAATTTGTTTTATATCTATTACTTACTTTGGTATGATAATATTTATTATCATTTATATACAAAGAAGAAACAATATTTAATGTAATATTTTTAATGCTATGTATCAATTCTTTTGTTATAAAAACACTATTGCCATTCATCAAAATTCCTTCTAAACAATTAATTGCATAATAATGAGTTTCATTCCATTGTGCATCAGATGAATTTAAATATTTTTTTAATAATTGATTATCTTCAATCAATAATTTCAAATACTATAAATATATATTTTTACTTTAAGTATTTTAAATATTATATATTCATAATAGTATTATAATATTATAATAAAATATTATATTTTTTAAAAAATATATACTTACATCAATATCGTTAAATTGCTTATTCATTAAAAAACTTTTTAAAGCTAAAAGAATATCATTATGCGTAATAGGTAAAGCAAATTTAAAAACTTTTATAAACCACTGTTTACAATGTATAAATATTTGTTCTTGAAAATTAATATTGTTTTGAATTATATTGATTAAAAATCTGCAAAAACTTTGAATCAAAGTTGTTTCTGCAAATGTAATGACATTACATAATTGTTTAATTAGTAATTGCACTCCCTAAAACATTATTACAATATATACATAAATATATATATATATATTTGTTTATATGTACATATATATATAAATTTTGGATTATGTTTTAATTAAAATAAAACAAATTATTTTATTACATTGTATGATTAAACTTACATCATTATTTAAATCTGTTAAATAACGATAATCAAGATTATTAAGAACACAAAGATAATTGTTAATTAATTTTGTTTCATAATTCTTTGTCAATACGAGTAATTTTTCTACTATATAATTAAATTTTGTTGTATAATTTGTATAGTCTATATTCGTTAAAGCCATTTTTTTTATATTTTTATCTATTTAGATACAACTAAAAGATATTTTAATAAGAAATATTTATATAAATATTATATCATATATAAATATTTTCAACAGTTATGCCACAGACAAAGTATATGATAGATTTATACTTTTCAAAATCTTTGTATCACACAAATTAAAATATTAATGCAAAAATCAGAAATTTTATTCTGCAGTCTTCGATTTAAAATAATAAAATTAGAAATTATATATATATTTCATTAAATATTGTAAAATATCACATATAAAAATATTTTTTTACACACATATTTTTTACATATTTTTTTTAAATATCAAGTTCAGTATAAATAAAGATTCTTTTCTTTTTTCTTTTAATATTTAAATATTAATTCAATTTAAATGAATAGTTTGTAACAATTTGCCATTTCTTGTGAATTGTATCGAGTTTAATGATATATAATGATATATGATATATTAAATGAATTATTTAATACATAATTTATGTATATATATATATATTTTTTATTGCTTCTTGAATTAATACAAAATAAATTAATATTTATTTATTTATTTTTTATAAGTTGTATCTAGGGAATTTTTGAGTAGAAAAATTACTTTTATCAGTTGGTGTTAACAATACTTTATCCGGTTATAGATTATATTGGTCTTTTGCTTCCGGTAAACCATGGTAAGTGTAGCATAGTTTTAAATTTATTGATATTACTCATAAAATTTATAGTATTATGAATTTATCATTTTAAAAAAGTTGTTTTTACATATTTTATAATTTAATTTATATTTATTTATTCTTGAAAATGTATAAGAAATATAAAAATTATTCAATATAAGCTTGCATTTTTCATAGTTTTCAACCACATGGTATGTATTGTAAATCATATATATTAAATTAATAATTAGAAATTATTTATAATTTATGATGTAATTTTTCATTATTATAAAAATAATTGGATTTTTTTTTGTTAAATAGCCATTTCAAAGGTTCGTAGAATCTGGTCGTATTGCTTATGTGAGCGATGGGCCGCACAAAGGTAAACTTGTTGCTATTGTAGACATCATCGATCAAAATCGGGTAAAATAAAATTTTATAAATATATTATATTTTTTATTAAATATTAAATTGAAGATTATTTAATATAAATTATAAGTATAATTATAAGTAAGTTTAATATATAATAATATAATAATGATGATCCAGTATCTTGATAGGAATTGCCGGCTGAGATATAATTGATGTCAATATACTTTCACTGATGGAAAATATAATTTAATAATTATATATTAAAGAAATAATAATATTTTATATTAAATTTTAATTTTTTTTTAGGTTTTAGTTGATGGACCTTCTTCAAATGTTCCACGTTGTGAAATGAGATTAAATGATCTTCATTTAACTAAATTCCGTATACGTTTCCCATATACTGGATCCACTCGTGTTGTACGTAAAGCATGGGAAGCTGCAAACATTAATGATCTTTGGAAACAAACTATGTGGGCAAGAAAAGTTGAAGCCAAGAAAAAAGTGGGTATAATAATATATATGTATATAATATATAATATATATATTAAATCATCATATACACATCTTTATATGTCTTTTATGTATAATAACAAAAAAAATTATTTGTACACAGTAATAATAAATATGTTTACTTAATTTTAGCGGCTGGAACTTAGTGATTTTGATCGTTTTAAATTAAGAAAAGCAAGACAAATTAGAAACAAATTGAGAACAGATGCATTTTACAGATTAAAAAAGAAAGCTAAAAAAACAAAGACTACAAATACAAGTAAAAAAGTTGAAAAGAAGTGATTTTTTATTTTATGAAATAAATATAAAATTATCTTACAATTAGCATTAATTATTTAATTACCTTTCATCTCTATTTGTAAGAAAAATAAATTAAATTTAATAAAATTAATTAAAATTAATAAAAACTATAATAATAGTAAATTTAATAAATTTATAATTGATTTATTTTTTAAAAAATACAATATAATTTTTAAGAAATATAAAATACACATGAGATATATTTTTATAATTTAATTTTATTAATGTTAATAATACATAATATTCTTACTTTATACATTATAATAATTCTATTATTATAAAATAACTATACAATTACGAAAATGATATTGAAGTTTGTCACAATTATAAAGATAGAAGAGATGAAAATATTTTGCTTTTGAAAATTCAAAATAATTTATATAAGATATGTTAAGTTTAGAATTTCATTAAATAACATATCGAATATTATTAATTTTATTTAATCATTATTCTTTAATTTTTTTTCATTAATCTTCTTATATTATATTTGTTATTTACTTTGATTGGTAATGATTTGATTTAATTATTGATAAATTTACTAATTCTTTACATAAGTTTAATTCAACTTTCATTACCTCAGCTGCTTTGGGATATTTTTCACAATAATCAATTACAAATTTATATGCATTGATACTATTCTGCATATTTTTTATTTGAATCGTTTTATCAGAAGTTATTATCTTATTATACAATCTACCAAGATGAAAGTAAGAAAATAAAGCTGGTTGCATCACTTCATCAGAAAATTCTTGTATTTCGGAATTAGAATTACGAACATGTAATGAATCAAGAAATGCTTGAAAATTTTTTATAGAATTTTTTGCTAAATGATTAATTTTTGTTAATGTTTGTGGTGAAGGTTTTTCATCGGACGATCGTAAACGATCAAGTTTTATATCAAGAATATCGGAATATGTTTCTCCTAATTCAATCCAAATTTGTCTACAGGCAGATTCATAATATTGTGGATTTAATTCCGTAATAACATTTTCTAAAATATCTATTCTTCTTTTATGCATTTTTGCTTGTCTATCTTCATGTTCTTCAAAAAATGACAAATATTTATAAGCTCGAGAATTATCTTGTATAATTAATATATAATCAGATGCATGATTTTCTAAAGTATAATAAATTTTAGCTTGTTCTAACCATTTTTGAGTATTTAAGAAAACTGATCTAGCATCATCAAAATCTAATAAATATTTATCAGTTATTTGATTGGTAATTGGTTCTATCTCTTTCTCTAAAATACTGAACTTTAAATCATTAATTATTTTTGATTTTGAATTTTTATTTAATTGTTTGTTATCCTGTCCTGTTTCATTTTTCTGCATAAGTCTTTCTTTTGATGAAAACATAAGCAAAATTCCATATTTAGCCCAACATCTAGCAACATCTGCACTTCTATGTTTAAAATTTTCCCATTCAGCTGCAAGTGTTTCATTTTCCTCATTATTTTTGGATTTTTGTTCTAATATATTTTTATATTTTTGTAATATATAAGATGCTGCTGCTAAATGATGTCTTGCTTGAAAGAAACTATTATTTTCCATAAAATATTGAGATAATGTTGCTGCATTTAATGCCCAATCAATATAATCTAAATCTTGCACAATTTCATTATGACCTAATTGCTTCCGCAAGGTCATATGACAATATATTGCAGATTGACAATGATCTTTCAAAGAACTATATACTTGAGCTAGATAATATAATGTTAAAGTATTAACTTTTTCTAATACCTCTTTAGGACTTAGTTCATCTTTAATTTGTTCAATACCAAAATTCTGAGCTATATTAATAGGATCTCTACATGGGTTATTAATATTTATAAAATTGTTGTAAATTTTCTCTGCTTGATCTAAAAAATTTTTTGCCTTCATAGGTTGATTCCATTGAGACCATATAATACCCAATTGATTTAAAGCACTTAATACTGATATAATAGCTTCTGGTTCTAATTCTTTATTTCTCAATAATTTTATACATTCCATAAATTGTTCTTCACTTGCTTTTAATTCTTCCGTATCAGCATGTAATAAACCACGATTTAAGTGAATCATAGCAAGCATTATGACTCTTTCTTTTTGTTCCTCTTGTGACATATTCTCTGAAATGCTAATTAAATCTGCTTCCATTGACTTAAACATTTCAATTGCTTGATATTTTATTTTATAAGGTTTGCTTTCCATTGTAGATTTGTCGACATCATCCAATAATTTTCGAACATCTTTAAATTTTGCTCGCACTTTTGTAATTGTACTCTGTACAGAGTTAGATTCCATCTCGATTTGTCTTTTTGTTTATATATATATATATATGTTTATGTATATGTATATTATGATTTATTATTTCTTTATTTTAAATATTGTGACAAATTTCACGATATTATCATGATTTTCAACTATCATACGTTGCACGTATTAAGCATAGTCTTTTTATGAAATCCAGATACAAACATATTTGAGCATGCTCAATAATATGATATAATAAATTTACTAAAAGATTTTTTTACTATTTTACTAGGAAATGTTACAGCTCTCTCTATATATATATATGTCAATGCAATTTGAGCGCACCACGTAGTAGGTACATGTTACTATTGTCATATTATATTAATCTACATTGTCATCTCAATGCGATATTATCGATTCAAAATAGAATAAAAATAAGAGAACTTAATACTCTCAAAAAATAGGATAAAAAAAATATATTGAATGTTAGACCTATTGTTTATGTTATATAGTATATTAATTATTAAATAGATATGTTGAATTATTAAAATATTAGATAAACCAACTTTTATGATAGTACAAGTAGCATCATATTTTATATTAAGTGATAGTTATTACATATAAAATATAAATTTATTGTAAATATATTTTAATGAAAAACTATATAATAATATTCTTATACATAGGTTATATTTATGATTATCTATGAAGAAAAATATACATATTAAAATTTATTATTTATAATTAAATTGATTTATATTAATTTTTATTAAAATAATGTCTTTGAAAAAAAAAAGAACAACTTTAGCAGATAAAATAAATTCATTAATTACTCCAACACCAATAAATTTTGATTCTGATGATGAAGTCGAAGAAACAAAAGCAAAGATAGTTGATTATTATGATGAAAGTGACAATTCAGATAATAATATTCAAGTTTCAGAGATACGTAAACAAAATGCTTATTTCTTGGATCAAATAGATAAAAGGTAAATTTAAAATTTTATTTTAAATTAATGAATAATTTATTATTCATTATGAAGTTATTAAATGATATTATAATTTCTATCATAGATATAAGGGTAAGAAAGTTTCAAGAAAAGACATATTTAAGGATAATGAAAATTTCAATATACAAAATATATCAGAAAATGAAAATATAAATAGCATAGAAGAAGAAAGTGATGATGAAACAAATGATAGTAATAATGAAGAAAATATTGAAGATGATGATAGTAATAATGAAGAAGATAATGATAATAAATTTAAATAAAAAAATATTTATAAAAAATAAATAAATAAAAAATAATTATAATATATCAATATTTCCTTTATAAAATATACTATAAAATTTCATTAAATTCATTTAAGAACTGTAAAAATTTTTAAGAAAAAGATAGTTGATAAAAATATAAAATTAAACATAAGATCAGATTCTTAGAAGATAATTTAATCCTATTATATAATTAATATTTTCAAAAAAAATATATTTAACATATTCATTTTTTTGACTAAATTAGTTTTTTTACAAGAATAAAGACGAACTACAGATTAGAAAGTAGCTGTAAGAATAAAAAAAATGAAATGTAATATAAATAATCAACTATTGTATAAGTTGTAATAATAATGTTCAATAATTATGAGTCAAACATAATAATAAAATATAAAATGTAATGTACGAACAAAAATAATGAAATTTAATAAAGAATAAAAAATTTTTATCACTGAACGAAGCATTTGATTTAATGTTAAAATATCAATTTCGCTCCATGCAATTATCCAACATGAATACATCTGAATTGATTTGGTTGCTTACAATTAACTTCAAGTTGAATATATTTATATTGGATGAAATATTATATTAAATAGGATGTTATGTTAAAATTTTTAAATTGCTCACTAAATTGATATTTAATAAATTTTTATAATAGTAAATTTCAGAAGAAATAAAATCCAACAAATAAATATTGGTAATTTAAATATATAAATTTATAAATATCGATATTAAAAATATCAATAGTTTCGATATATCAATCTCTAAATATCGATGTATCGTTGTCATTCCTAATTCCTTAAAGACGTGTACATAGTCTCATGGCGATAGTATGAATGTCACGTGCTCTCACATATTCTAAATCAAAATAATTAAATTTAATATATAAACAATATCGAAAATAAATATGGAAACCGAATTAGAAAAAAGTAACTGTGTTAGAAATCAATTACAACTTTGGGAAAATTTATTAGAAATTAGAATAAAATTACAAAAGTGTTTAATTACTAGTAATCAAATGCCTCAGTATGATATTTACAACAATTTTAAAACAAATACAGAATATATGAAAACAACTGATGAAGTGAAAAATAAATTGAAAACATTATTAAATAATATGTTGCAATTGCAAAGTTTTCTTTTAAAACAATATCCTGAAACAAAACATTTATCTAAATATAATAAAAAAAGAAAAGCTGAGGAAAGCAAAGATAAAGTAGCAAATATAAGGGACCCAATGGATGAAGAAATTCCTTCAGATACAGAAGATGAAAATGAAAATAAAGATGAAAAAAAGTATAGAAATTCAAATATAGAAGATGAAAATGAAAATGTAAATGAAGAAATTCTTTCAGATATAGAAAGTGAAAATGAAAAAAACACAATTTTAGATGAAGATATAAATAATTTTAATAACAATATATTTAAAAAGAAATTAAAACTTTGCAATTATGAAAAAATATTAAATAATAATCATAAATCTTATATAAATTACAGAAATTCTATTATTCAAAAGTGGAATGAAAAGACAAAAATAGCTAGTGGTAAATTAAATAAAAATACAAGTGAATCAACATTAAAACAAATTGAATTTGCTTTAAATGACAAACAAAAATTGCGTAATAGAAGTCGATTAAAACGGTCAGAATATAAAATTATTGGTAAAGCAGAATTAACAGAAGATAATGATGGTAGGAAACTTCAGGAATATGATTCTGAAATTTATGATGATGATGATTTTTATCATCAACTTTTGAGAGATCTAATTGAATATAAATCATCTGATATTACTGATCCAGTACAACTTAGTAAACAATGGATAAAATTACAAAATATGAGGCATAAAATGAAAAGAAAAATAGATACAAGAGCTACTAAAGGTAGAAGAATACGATATAATGTACATAATAAATTAATAAACTTTATGGCTCCTATCACAATAAATGATATGTGGACAGATCATGCAAAGAATGAACTATATAATTCTTTATTTGGTAAAATTAAATTACCAGATGAAAAAGTTGGATGCTAGGTTTAAAACAATTAATAAAGTGTTAATTTTGTATATTTTATTAAAAAATATTTTGTAAGGTTTGTAGCAATGAAATAAAAAAATATTATTTAATAAAATAAATAATAAAAACTTGTTCATTTTAAATAACAAATTATTTTAAAACCTTCAATAAAATAATTTATATAGTAATATGTAAATATAGCTCCTTTATTGTATATTATATATTTATTCTTCTTATATGTAATATAATATTTTAATATATCTTTTAAAATGTTAAATAATGTTTGTTTTTTTATTGTATTAAACCTGTTATTGTATATTTATATTTTTGTAAATAAAATAATTTTAATATATTAGTAAATTTTTTATGTATTAAATTATTTTTTATAGTACAACATTTAGAAATAAAAAAAGATATTGTATAAATGTAAAAATAAAAGTTATAAAAAATATTAATAAAAATTAATTTATATAATATAAAATCTAAATTCATATAATTCATATAATTCATTTTATTCATTATATTTATTTTATACATAAATAAATTTTGTTATAATTCAATGAAAATCTGAGCGATACTATCGCCTCTACATCCGTTCTTTTCTTACTAAATTATTTCAAACTCTATAGAATCAGTAGTTTCACTATTGCGTATATTTGATCTATGGTACAGGTGATTCTCGTTTCACTCTACTTAATTTAACCGGTGATTACGCTCGAAAGAGTAGTTGATAGTTATGGATTCTGCGTGTCAAAATTCGGACTTTAGTAATAAATATTTGCTTAGTCAGTTAAATATAGCTAGAAAAGAAATTAACAATTTAAGGTATTGTTTATATTTGATTGCTACTGTCTTATAAATTCATATATAAAATAGATATTTCGAATATTATATAGATAATTCGAAATATCAACAAGTTCCGTTTAAATATATTGTTTTACATATACTAGAATATCTTAGTAAATATAACATACATACATATATACATATATATATATATATATATTTTGTACATAGAATATTCACATGAAATATCTATTTCACATGAATTAAATAATTGAAAATATTAATATTTAAATTATATTAAATATTTAAATATTTTATATATGTATATTTTTGTAAACTAATATTAATATATTTTATTATGTGATTTTTTTAATTTTAATAGACAACAAATAAAAAGTCTTCGATACATTCATGAAAAAGATGTTAACGATATAAAACATCTTTTGGAATCATACAAAAATGAATCATCTATGTCTGAAACAAAAGTTATAGGTCCAAATGATGTGAAACCTAGCACTAGTACAGATAATGATGCTATAAAATTAAAACCAATTGGAGTAATATCTACTTGTTTTCCTAGTAAACGTGCTACACCCAGACAAACAAGAGTCTGTGGAAAAGTACCAGGAAAACTGTTATTATATAATTCAATATTTACCAATCCTGATCATGCACTTGAAGGATTACAAGATTTTTCACACTTGTGGTAAGATAATTAAAATTTTTAAATATAATTTATTTTTAACTTATAATTATATTAATCTTGATTAATATAATATAATAAATATAATATAATATAATATTATATAATAAATATAAATATAATAAAATAAAATTAATTAAATATAATACAAAATATTTTTTTTTCTAATTTTATATGAGTTATTATGAATCATTAATCTACAACGCATAAAAAATTTATTTTATTCATTGCTAAAGATAATATAATAATTAATATAATTAATATAAAATAATTTCTATTTCAATAGGGTTCTATTCTACTTTCATAGAAATGAATCCACACATGTTCGTGCCAAAGTTGCACCACCAAGATTAAATGGTACAAAAACAGGTGTATTTTCTACACGTTCTCCACATCGTCCATGTCCAATTGGTTTAAGTTTAGTAAAAATTACAAGTATAGAAAATTATACAATATATTTTGAAGGTGTAGATATGGTTGATCAATCACCTGTACTAGATATAAAACCCTATATACCACAATATGACAGTCCATCTTGTTTTGAGAAATCAAGAAATAGATCACAAGAATCCAATCTAGATGATGCATTTGATTGTATAGAAGAAACTGCCAGAAATCAAATATGTGGTACAACTAGTGTTAGTCTTGGAGATGACACAAGAAATTTATTTTCAGAAACTTGTTATAGAAAAACTATTCATAAAACAAATCAAGAAACGGATATTTCTAGAGATGAAGAAATTGCTTTAAGATTACAAGCTGAAGAGTTTCAAAGAAATTCTAATTTCGAAAATTACACCAGTATAAGACATTTTTCTGAATTAAATGATATCACTTTGCACAATAATAGTACATTACAACATAATATAGATGTAACTGATATACATAGAATTCCTCATACATTTTCCGATACAAGATCAAGTTTGAATATAAGTAGACACAACATATTTCCGTCTAATGTTGAACAATCAGAAAGTTTACTAGATATAAATAACGGATTACAAAATATTAACGTAAATGATCGTACTAATATTGAATCAGCACATGAATCGAGAAACGTAGAATCTAATTATACAGAAACGCATGCTTCTCGATCTAGACTTTTAGATGGAGCTGATGGACCAAATACCATTTGTGGTACAGATATAGATTTAATTCATAGACGATCATTAAATTCAAGAATCGATAATTCTCCCATAAGAATGGGAGTACGAGAAGCTCCTGATGGAGAAGAAGGATTAGAATCACAAATTCTCACTCCGCAACATTTACCGAATCAAGTAATAAGAACTACATCAAATAATAGTTTTCCAGACAATGGAGATGCACATTTAGTATTTTCTTCTGAATTGAGAAATGCTGAAGATAGAGAATCAAGAGTTAATTCTTCAGAAGTAAGAATTCCAGAATGGATATCAAGACCTCGAACACCTCTATGTGTGGTATTTAACGATCGTGCTTTAATTCAATTAAATGAAATCTTAGGAACTAAAATTAATGATCAAAAGATTGCAATTGAAAATGTATTGCGTGAAGATCCTAGATCTGTATATTTAAGACAACGATGGGGTAGTCAATTTTATACTTTCTTAATTCACGATTTACATATCACTTGTAGATTCGATGACAATCACGGCATAGTAACAGTTTTCCAAGTCAAACACGCTGGTCGTATTTGTGAATGTGGAGAACCTGAATGGCAATGCTTGGGTCATTCACCACCCTCATCTTAAAAAACTCTCATATATATATATATATATATACTGCATATATATAATATTATATATGCATAACATTAATTTGCTACTATATTTTTAAAATTGTTGATTATATGTGAATGAATGAACAATTTAATTTATATATCTATAATATATTTTATTTCTATATCATATATTTTTTAAAAATTTCCTTATTATGAAACTTTAGAGAAATGTTTATTTAAAACTTTGTGCATTATAATTGGTATTTTTAATTTAATATTTATCTATAAATTACAATAAATGGTTCTATTTAAATTTAATATTAAAATTTCATGATAAACAATTAGTAATTTAACTAAGAATATTATAAGATTAAGCCAAAAATATTTTATGAATCATAATCAAATATTAAGATTTTTTTTCTTGTTTAAAATTATTATCATTGAGAAATACAATATAATTTTAAATAAATTTATTTGTTTTACAAAACTTCAAACTTTTCAAGTTATTCTAATTTATATTATAGTTAACATTTTTTTATGAAAATTTACTAAAATATTTAAAGTAAAAAATTTAATAAAATATTTAATTACATGTTTTTTCTTTACATCTTTAACTATTTACTGATAATTTTATTGTTAATGAAAACAATCAATTTTTTTAAATCTTTTTCTTTTTTATATATGTAAAAAGTAATTTTAGATTTTTTACAATAGATAAGTATATTTAAAAGATTTATCTAATTTTTAATCTAAAATTTATTTAAATACTAAGATATTAAAAATATTATAAATTATGATAAAAATAGATAAATCTTTATTATTTTAATTATGATATATTTATTCTATATAATTTTTTATTGTAATTATATTATCGTATAATTTTTTATTGCAATACGAAAGTTCCTATATGTTTAGTCTTTAAACAGTTATAGTGCAAAAGTTATACTTTAAACTTGCGCACAAAATAAAAATATTAGGAAAAAATTTATTTATAAAAAATTGTTTATCAAAATTTTTATGATATTAATACGATAATTTTAGTTTCATAATTTGATTGCATTAAAAAATTACATTAAAAAATTCATAAGAAAAAACATTGTTAACTGTGATTATAAATATATATATATAATTCAAGTATACATTCGTATTGTTGAATCTGCACCTGCAGAAAATACCCATGGTTGAATAGGATGGAACATCACATCCAAAATACCAAAATCATTATAAGATTCATGATTACATAATCTCTTAAGTGGTACAATCAATGCATTTTGCAATAAATCACTAAAATGCATTATGAAATAATTAATACATAATGAAAATTATATTAAATAATTATAAATTATCTTACTTATACACCATTCCATGAGAAACAATAAGGCTCCTATCATCAGAACCAGATGCAAAAAGAGGATATCGCTTATGAAAGATAACACTTCGAACGCCCGTACCATGTAAACGTAATGTCTGATAAGGTTTTGTACTTAAATCAAGATCAAACCAAAGCATTTTGCGATCATAAGTGCCTACTAAAATATTATCACCTCCTAGAAATATAAATATAATTAAATAATGATAATATAAATTATTCATGTAATATTCAATTTATTTACCTGGATGAATTGCCATTGATGATATCCATTGTGAATTCGATAATAATTTTTTAATCATTTCTTGTTTTACTAAATCATATATTCGTATGTTTCGTTGAGTCTAAAATTATTTTTTTTTTATTGCAATTATACTTATAAAATTATACATTTAATTTATATTTTTTACTTACTGCTACAAACAAATAAGGCCTAATTGGATGAAATAAAACACATTGTATTAAACCTTTTGATCTAGTGAATGGTAATTGAGATCTTCGTTTCGATAATTGATTTATTAAGACAGATCTGTTTTGACCATCTGGCATAACAGCAGCAAAATAATCACCTTTACCATGCCAAGTTACTTGTTTCACTATCTTAAAATGATTTAAAATTATTCTGATTCCATCAGTCCAATATTCACCTTCTGCTTGTTCCCATTGAACAGCAGTTTTCACTCTCTCACTTACTGTAAATATAATTATTCTAATTCTATTATTTTTTAATAATGTTCATAAAATTATAATATTTAAATTTTATAATATAAATTTTATAATATTATAAATAGTTATATTACATTTTTAAATTATATAAATATAATACAATATATTTAAAAATATATATAATAAAATATATAATATAATATAATATAAAAAATATATTAAAATACCTATAACATCACTTTGTGGTATTATTTCTAGTAATTGATTTGTTTTACTAGTAATTAAATGATCTCCTATACCAGGATTTATCAAAAGAATCTTTTTATCTGCAGCTACCGCTATAAGTGATAAAGATTGATTTGGAGACCATGCTGTAGATCTAATAATTCCTCCACATGGAATTGTTTTTACACATCTGCCTGTTGCTATTTCCCATACTATCAAACAATTAATTATTACATATAATATATAATATACAATATTTCATATAAAGGAACTTACTTTTTAAATTCATATCATCACTACCAGAAGCAATGTATTGTCCCATTGGTTCTACAGTAATACTTCTTATCATATCTGTATGACCTTTAAATACCATGGACATTGTTGTAGGAAATGGTTGTAAATCTTTTGGACTAGGTAATTGAGGTACTAAAGCTTCAGGTTCTATTGTTAATTTCATTTTCAATGCTCTAGGACATAAATATAAATCTAAACATCTCTGAAATCTTTCTTTAACATATTTCGGATAAGAAGGAACTTCGCGAAGTGAATTAAATTTCTGTGGAATGAAATGTAATTTTCGTTTCCATGGTGCTGTTTGTAATTTATTCCATTCTTTTAATTCCTTTTTATCAAATAGATATTCTGGTGGAGGATTATAACTTTCTGCATGTCCAGGTAAATGTCTTTTTGGTGGTGGAATATGTTTATGAATTCTACGCATTTCTTCAGCTTGATCATCTGATTGCCACAACATATAAAATTGTGGATCGTTTTTTTTCTGTTCTTTTTCTTTCTTTAATTCTTCTGAAGATTTTATCCAACCCATTTTAAGTGCATGAACTAATTTTGATATTTTTTTAGCTTCTGGTTTAGATGGTAAGAATGAACGTTTATGTTCTGGAAATTTACGTACTGGTGTTTTCATTATTTCTGAAGTAAACCATTCTATCCATGGCTATAATAAAGCAATAACATTAAAAAATGAATTATTATAGAAGATCAATTAATGAATTATTATTAAATTATAAAATATTAAACAATAAAAATTATAATTAATCTTATATAATACTTACAGAATATTCATCAAAAGTTACATCAGGAATTTTTCGTTTTTGTATTCTTGTAATTAAATCTATATCTGCTTCACTTAATTTAACATCTTGTCCGGTCTGAGGATCTTTAATTGTTCTCCAAAAATCAGGATCTTCCATTCTTTTCAAAAAATTATCTAACTGATCACCTTTTTGAGGTTTTATAATTTTTTTACCATCCCAATTATAACCAATGTGATCATAGTCATTATACCATTTTATTGGTATATTTCCAATTGTATTGCGAATATCTTCTTCATCAGAACTATCATATTCATATTCATCTATTTGCTGATTTTTTATTATTTTATCACTATTTATTTTTTTCCTTATGCTAGATTCAATATTTTTTTCTAAATCTTTTTCTTTAGATCTTTTTATATTATTTAACTTAAAATTATTATCATTTTTTATTTTATTATTCTGTGTAACTTTAGAAATAGTTAATACATTTGATTTATTAATTTTATTTGTAAAGCATATATTTTGTTTATTAATTTGTATTTTATTAGATATATTATTTTTGTTATTGATATTAGATATAAAAGATCCATTTATCTCTTTAGATTTATTTTGTTTAGATTTGAAATTTTCATTTTTTGAAAAGTTTTCCAAACTTTTATCTTCACTTTCATTAGTGTTTTTATCAAGAGAAATATTTTCTTCGTCATTTTCGGAATAATCTTTATCCAAATTAAGATCATCTGAATCTTTATCCAAACCAAGATCATCTGAATCTGTTTCAAAACTTAATTCTTCTTCATCATCAGATTCAAAAACAATTGGATCTTTTTCGGTATCTGATTCAGGAATATCTTCATTTTCATCTATTTCTTCATCTGTACTTTCATCATTGTTATTCACTTCAGCAGATAATAAATCTTCAGCACCTGAATCCTAAGTAATTTTTCCATTTAAATTACTTTATATTTCTTTACAATACAATCTTTTTAAAATGAATAATATTTTAATTTAAATAATTATATTTTTTATTATTATTTTTAATTATATTATATAATTTAAATTATATTATATATTATAATATAAATA
>NW_006263356.1:709401-710045 GCF_000469605.1 Apis dorsata | reverse complement strand
ATTATATTATATTATAAAATTATATTATATTATATAATTTAATTATATTATTTATTATTATATTATAATAATAATAAATATTTTAAATTCAACTTATATATAAATTTGTTTAAAAATATGTTGTCATGAGATAAAATTCCATAAAACTTATTTGATATTTAAATACTTAAATTATTTATATATTTAATAAAAAATATTCAATAAGATAATATTTCTATAATTTATTTCATATTAAAAAGATTTTTATTAAAAAATTATTAGTTTAAAAAATATATATCAAAAAGTTGTACATCTTTCATTAATGAGAATGTAGTATTAAAGAAACATTACCGATTCTTCTTTAAATATAGATTTTGTTGAATTCTCTTCTTCTTCTGTAACATTATTTTTAATTTTTGTGTTACTCAATTTTCTTTTTGAAGTTTTCTGTTTATTCTTCATTTCTTTACGTATATACAAAGAGTAGAAAGGTTATGTATTCACGTGATATTAGTTTCAAATTTATGTACTATGTACATAACCATAAATAAAATACTTACATAATAGAATTATAACTTAATATATTTTTTATTTCACACAAGCGCAAATTTATTTATTATTATTATTTTATATATTACATATTATTATTATTTTACATTATTATA
>NW_006263356.1:708682-709379 GCF_000469605.1 Apis dorsata | reverse complement strand
GTGAATAAGATATTAAAAATATTTTAAATTATTTAAATATAATTTGTTTTGTTAAATTCATATTATTTATTAATTATTATTATTATATTATTATTATTATAACAAATTTATTAATTATTTTAGTATTGTTAATTTATTTTAATATTATTTTCAATATTAGATAATAAATTGAAATTTTTTAACTTTTAAGAATTTAAATTAATAAAAAATAACTTTGAAGAATTATTTAAATTAATTTCTTTAAATTTATTTGGATTATTTTCTATTAAGTTTAAATTTTCTTCAATAATTAATAGAAAATATAAATAGAATAGAAGTCAATAGAAAATATAATAATAAAAAATTGTACTTATCGTATTTATTGAAACGAAAAAAAATATGTAAATATCTCAAATTAATTAAAATTTAAAATCTAAAAAAATTGAAACATTTAGTTAAAAAAATTAGATTCTTTTTTTATTTTAATTAGTAATTAGTTTCACTATTGATAATATATAAAATTTATAAAATGTATTATTTTAATCTGCATTAATTTATTAATTGTTTAAAATTATTTAATCAATCCTTTATTTTTTTACCTTTTTACAAAATTTAAATAAAAATAATTAACAAAATTTTAACTTTTTAAATAATCAATAAATATTTCATAAAGATGAATTAAATTTTATTGAATATGTAAAGAAACATTATAATTAAT
>NW_006263356.1:702800-708589 GCF_000469605.1 Apis dorsata | reverse complement strand
GTGAATAAGATATTAAAAATATTTTAAATTATTTAAATATAATTTGTTTTGTTAAATTCATATACATTATATAAATAAAATACTTTATTTATGTACATTTTTCTATATTTATCTTCTTAAAAAATTTATATAATAGATATGAAAATTTAACTATTCATATTACTATAAATGAAAAATAATCTATAAATTTTTACAATATTTTTTAATTTGCTATATCACTATATTATATTTTATTTGTTGTGCAGTATTAGGTGGTGTAGTTGTTGGATGAATATGAACAGGTAAATCCCAAATCATTGTTTCAACATCCAAAACTAATGGTCCTTGCCAATTAATACTAGTTTCATTTGGCATTTCTACTAGTTTTGAAGTTGTAACAAATTCAAAATGTAATCTCCATTTTAATGTCATCAAATCAGTAGTAAAATCCGGTGTTACATGTAATGGTATTGGTAATACTAAATGAGAATATTTTAAACCCATACACATTTCATGATGTTTATTGTAACTAACTAAAGTTGGAGTTATGGCTTTTCCTCGTCTGTATTCATCAGAAATATGTTCTTCTGATTGCAATGCAACAGATACTTGTGCACAAGAAACAGTGGCATTTGAGAAATCAAATGTTCCAACTATATCTTCTCCAAGTTTATAGGAATTTTTGAAAAGACAAAATCTTACGACGCGTCCACGTCCATTTGTAATATTATAAAAATTTGGACTACGTCTAGCTGTTAAATTCTAAATTTTAAAATAAAATATTAATTGACAATATATATACCATAAAATATATAGTTTTTAATAAAAAGTTTAATAAACCTGAAGAGTTTGTAGTGCAATATCTAATGGAGTTTCTCTATGTTGTGTTTCCATGAATGGATTATTTGGACTTAAATCGACACTATCATTGCAAGCAGCTACTTCAGGCAATTCTGAAATTGTTAAATTGAAAATTATATGCAAATATACAATTATTAAATATTCTATATTTAAGAAAAAAAACTAATATATATATATATATATATATATATATTTATAAATATAAAACTATTTTCTGAATGATTAATTTTTTGTTTTTTTCATTACAGGTAAATTTTACAATCTTAATTTCATGTATAAAAAAATTGCATATTTTTAATATAAGAAAAATTGATAATAAATTGATAAAATAAATAAAAAATTTCTATTATATTTAGTATAATTAATAAAATAATAGCTTTAAATGCAATTTTCTCATATTTTTGTGATATATAATTTTTTACATTAATTTTAATTGTAAATTTATTCATTTATTTCTATATAAAAAATAAATTTAATAAATCAGATAAATAATAACTACCACTCAAAGAAAGTACTCTAAATGGAATTCTAAGTAATTTTATAGCTGTGTTTACTCGTTGTGTTCCAACAGTGATTTTATATGAATATTTCACTGCATGTCCTCTATAAGATGGAGGTGCATCGCTTGGAATTGTTTCCCGATAAAGATCTAGAAAACTTAAATATTTAATTTTTAATCAAAAATCTAAAATATATCTAAATTTTTATTACAGACTCACATGTTTTACTTTCACCGGGAGATAAACGTAAATCACAAAATAAAATTTTAGGCTTTGTGTTTAGAACAACATGACCATTATCTTGCTGCCATGGTGCAAATGTTGTATCTGTAAGATACTTATTATATATAAAAAACAAGCTGAATGAATTTATTATTTTATTATCATTATAAAATTAGAAAAATAATTAAAGTTAAAAAAATAATATTTAAATATATACATCTATATATAAATGTATATATGAGATAATAAAAAAATGAAAAAAAAATTATTATTTTAAAATATAATAACTTACTTGCATTAATAGCAGCTAATTGAGCTGTCATGTTTAATTTTTCTGAAAAAACAATTTTACTATTTGTGGAACATTGACAATGAACTTGAGCACTAGCCCATGCAAGACTTTCAAAAATATCACTGAAATTAATTATAATTTACATATAAAAAGTAGAGAAAGATTTTTTGATATCAATAAATTAATAATATATTACCTATGACTTTGAGAAATTTGATGAATTGGATTTGGAGGATTACTAAACGAAACTAAACATTCTATAACTTCACCAGAAAAATATACAGGTCCTCTAATTAATTTTGCTGTTATTTCAATCATTTTTGTTATAAATTGCAAATAATTTTCCTAAATAATTTTTAAAATATGTTTATTCCTTATATAATGTAAATATTTCGTATCACAAAATTTTATATTTTATAAAAATTCAATTTTTCTGTTCTATTATACAAAATGATATTTAATATTTAATTTCATATATTATTTTCAATTTGTGAACTTCATTTCATTATTTTTCTCTTCTATGTTCAAAATTGACATTTTTAGGATTTCATTAATATTAGTCTAGAATTACAAATATATAGAGTATCAATAGAGTATTAAATTTTATTATTATACATGCACAAATTGCACATATATAATATTTTTAAATATAGTTTACAATATTTCAATCTTCAATCAATATTAATAAACTGTGTCTGTATATATTATTTAATTTGTTATAATTCAATTTAAGCTATTAGACTTAAAAACAAATTACATGTGTAAAATTTCAATTTCTAATACGTATCTATTTGTTTGTTTCTTAGTATATTTTGTTTCTAATAATTTCTAATAATGCTTTACTTTCACTTGATGATTCAATAAGTATTTATGATATTGATAAGTATTTATGATAAGTATTTATGATATTGATAAGTATTTTATTAGAAATATAAGTTACAGTAATATAATTATTAAAAAAATAATATTTATTTTTGTAATATCTGTATCACAATGATATCAATTTTTTACTTTAAATTGTGTAATCATCAGTGAATTAACAATAAAAATTATTATTGCAATGGAAAAAATAACTGTATGTGAAATTTTTAATCAAGTTGATGACAAATATTATACACTTTATGTAAAATGGTTTAATTCATATCTTAAAATAATGTTATTAGAATCAAAAATATTACCGCTGATTGGTGAGGTTAGTTCACAAATCGAAAAAAAAAAAATTAAAAAATAAAAAAAATTTCAATTATATAAATTTTTAAAAATAGTTATATAGTAATAAATTTTATTCAATAAAAAAATTGTTATATTGTAGATGAACACTAAAAGTATAAATGATTTTTCTAATGAATTATCTAAATCATTTGATGAGTATTTTACAGAAACAAAAAAAATACTTTGTGGAGAAGATACAGAAATTAAATATTTTATTAAAAATAAAATTTTAGAATGGAGAAACAATACATGGATCCTTGGAAAAATTGAATTGCATTCTATTTCAGATATTCAAGTGATGTGTGAAAATTTTCAACAACTATTAAAATTTTATCAAAGTATTCAAAATAAAATAACTATATTGGAAGAAAAAAATAAAAATTTAATATGTATAAATGAAACATTAAATTTGAAAATAGAAAAAATGATAGAAATCAAAACTACTATGGAACAAGATCTTTATAAAAAATTTATAGTACTCCTAAATTCAAAAAAAAAAAAAATTAAAAAATTAGAAAATACTATAAAAGAAAAAGAAAGTAGTAAAAAATCAATTTTTGATGTATGTACAGATGAAAGTGAAGAATCTGAAAAAGATGAAACTGAAAATTACATTTCTATATTATCTACCAGTAAACAAAAGTATTTTATTAATGATAAGCCACAAAAAATACAAAAAAATAAAAAAACTGATAATATTTCTGATGATAAAATAATTTATGAAGCATCTAGCAGCAAAGATTATTCAAATAATTTTAGCTTTAAGAAATCAAGAAGCAGTTTAACTTTTATCGAAGAAGAATCTGATAATGAATTATTTCTTTAATAATATTTTATTTATAACTTTTATTTACAATTTACAATCTTTTAAAAGATTATATAAGAAGATTTTTCATATTGTGCAATGAATTCTTAAAAATTGTTTATATTATGAATATAAATAATATTTTATTATATCATATAATTATTATTTTACTTTAATAAAATTTAATTCATGAAAATATTCTAATTCATGAATTTTATATAAAATATTTTTTAAATATACTAAATTACAATGAAAAAAAATATTTAATCTAAAAATAAAATGATTATTATTAATTATATACTCTATTTATAAATATATAATAATTATAAATATATAAATACTATTATAAATTTTATTTTATAAGTATAATGAATTAATCAAAGAATTATAATTAACATAATTAACATAAAACTATTGTGAAATTATAATATGTGCATTATAATATTCACGTAATATTTTTATTTTAAATGATAATAAAAGAAAATATGTATATATATTAAAAAGAAAATTTTATGCAATATGATAAAATATGATCTATAATTTTTTCGATATAATATTATTTCTATAAAATACTAATGCTAAATTCTAATGCTAAATTATTATTCAATTTATTTTTTCAATTACTTTCATCATTCATTAAAATAAAATATTCTTACGGATTGAATGAATAAAAATAAAATATATAAATTCAAAATGATGGAACACATTTAATATATCATGATCCTATATAATTTTCCGAATAGTACGATAATGCACATATTGCAAATAATTCGAATCATTATTATATCATTTTCATTTGTTTATTGAAATATAAAATATATTTATTATTACATTTAATTATATTATTATTATTATTATTTAACTAAGTATTAATCATATTAGTGATTAAATATATTGAATTCTGATCTGTAGTTTAGTGCATTATCATTTCTATTTCTCAAATATGATTGTCAAAAATTAATACTAATGATAATAAATATAAATATTTATTGAATATAAATATTAATGTCGTATCTCATAAGAAAATTGTCGATCATTCTGTTCCGATATTCGAGGATGAATAGATGAAGGTAATGTTACCGGAGAAGAATTAACAAACGGTGTGTGATAATCATAACGATAATAAGCGAATGATTCCCATCGGGATGTATGTTGAACATTTAAAGAAGTAGTTGTAGTAACTGGTGCATTATTAGCGTAATAGTTTCTTTCTGTTACATTCGGAACATAATTGTATTGTGGTTCTAAAAGACTTTGCAGATGCCGTATGTATGTAATCGCGTGTCTAAGCGATTCGATCTTCGAAAGTTTTTTACCAGGTGGTTTACAGATTGGAAGCTTCGATCGTAACAATTCAAAAGCTCGATTCATATCACGCATTCTTGTGCGTTCACGATCACAAGCTGATTTTTTATAATCTGAAAATGAAATAGAAATCAATTTAAAAAAATATATAACATTTAAATTATATATA
Organism: Apis dorsata; assembly: GCF_000469605.1. NCBI lineage: Eukaryota > Metazoa > Arthropoda > Insecta > Hymenoptera > Apidae > Apis > Apis dorsata. The sequence continues at coordinate 703,244 of NW_006263356.1, read as the reverse complement.
AGAAATATTTTTTGATATAAATATAATTATAAATTATAATAATTATATAATAATATAAATTTATATAATTTTTATAATATAAATATTTTTTTTTTATTTATAAATAAATTTTTAACACATAGAGATATAACATGAAATGATAATAACTATAGAAATAAATATTATATATAAAAAGATAAATTATTTTATTATTTATTATTATTAGAATTATATATTATTTATTTCACCTTTTTCAGTTTGTGATGATTCTCTTTGAACAGATTTAATGTTAGTCTCGTGAAGAATTTCTAAATGAGAATTGCTATTAATCATTTCCGGTTCGGGAACTCTTATTACAAATACTCGATCATCACTTTGTTGACGATCTTCGAAATTTCCATTGTGCCATGATCTTCTTGGTGATTGTCGAGATATATTTGAATTTTCTATAAATAAATATTGTAT
>NW_006263356.1:701194-702532 GCF_000469605.1 Apis dorsata | reverse complement strand
TAATTATTTTATATATTTTATTTATTATTTTATATATTTTATTTATTATTTTCTAATAATTATTATTTTGAAATATTTTTTTATATCTTAATAATTTGAAATAATAAATTATCAGAAGTTGATATTATAATTCACGATAAAGTATTCGATGGTAAGATATTTTTATCATATGATAAAATATTATTATATGATATCTAATATTAAATATTAAATTTATATTATTTAATATTAAACAAAAATTTAATATTGTTCAATATCAATAAATAATAAGATGATATAACTTTATTAATTGAATAATATTATATAAACATATAAAAAATATTTCTTTGTATAAACCTGTCAATTATATCCTTTATATGTGTCTACATATCATGTCCTGCATATTGTATAGGGAAAAAATTAAATGTATACATATATAAATAAATATTACGAATTAATATGAATATATACCATGAATATACCTGATCCATTTCTTATTAACTGATCTTGCAAATATTGATTGACATTGGGCAATTTAGACGATGAACATTTCTCTTGATTTAAGATTTCTTGCTGTTGCTGTTTAGAATTTTTATCTAGATCCAACAATATAGGCGAATGAGCGCATTCTTCGCTATCATTTTCTGACTAAAAAAAATTAAAACAATTTTCAATTTTTAGAAGTGTTCTTTTCTTACATCTTTTTTTTTTGTAAAAAATTATTTAGAAATTATTATTATACGAAACATGTGAAACATGTGAATTCAAAGATTTTATCGATCAATCCTTTTCACGTACAATAAGGTGTATAAGATAAAATTAAAAATTATTATAGTTATAGCTATAAATAAGAATAATTTTCGTGTACAACATCTGTTGTGGATAATAAAAAAAAGATTCGAAGAATAATTACAAATGTAATATATAATTTAAAAATATTAAAAATATTTAATTAACAAATATGATCCTATTTAGAAGATTTTCGTGAAATAATTATATCGAATGCAAAAGAAACTTTTCGAAAGGAAATTTTTTGAAAGAAATATTTTAAGATATCGAATAAAGAAAATTGTTCTTTTTCATTTATATTTCTAAACGTATTTTAAATTAATCCTTTATTAAAAAATATGTTAAATATAATCATTCCTTTTATTTATTCGTTTCATTTTTATTATTAATAAAATTTAAATGTATTTTCTCCAAGTATTTTTACGAATATACCTTAAAAATAAATTTCCCAATTAATTTCTATTATACGCAAATCTTCTATTATACGCAACAAGATAAGTAAGCATTAAACACTCTTTACTTTTGTACATCGAAGAAATTTCAAAACACAATTTAAATACGACATAATAT
>NW_006263356.1:696867-700988 GCF_000469605.1 Apis dorsata | reverse complement strand
AAAAAAAAAAAAAAAAAAAAAATAAAAATCTGAATCTGAAAATTGCATCTTCCTGTATAAATACCCTAAATACCCCTACCTATGCGTAGCAGGGGGTTGAAATTACCTCGTTTCGCGACAACTCGTTGCCGTATTCCTCCGAGTCCATTCCGAAGAATCGAATGCTTATTAAGAGAAATTGATCGGATCGTTCCTAGAACAGTTTATCCAAGAAGGTGGCAAAGGGTACTGTCGATCTATCTTCTTCGAGGAACTTTTCTCGAAGGCATATATCACACGCAAACTGTCGAACTCGTTTGTCGTCGGATAAGATGTGGATCGGTCACAGACAGTCGTTATTAATGTTAATTTTATCCATTTATTAAGTATTCAGGTGTTCCAACAGGGGCTCTCAATTTAAGGAAGGCATCGAATGATCATTTGTCCAATGATTTTTCTGTCGAATGACCCTTACGCGATGTCTCCTGAAACTGAAATAAAAATTTGCTGAGCTGAAATTGTACGAATTATTAATTTTTCCTTTTCCGTATTTCCTTTTTTTTTTGTAACTTTATAGATATTAATTAATCTTTCGTGCATGGAAAATTAAAGAAAATATATAAATAGTTATTTTATTTAGTTGGATGATATCGTTATTCGAAGATTACGATCAATGTTGTGAAACTTGTACGAATTTCATTTTTTTGTAAAATAGAGGCAATCGATGCAAATATTTAAAAGAAAATTTTGTTTTTATACCAAATAATAAAAGTATTGAAAATTCTACGATAAATGTTTAAGATATTCGTTGTAATGTTTGTTTCAATGTGTAATTAAGTAAATATTCTTATCAATCGATATTTGGGGATAATTAAACATAATATTAATACCTCGAAATTCGATGATTAAGATATAGTTAATAGAAGTTTTGAATTCTTGGAAAATTCGTAAGTGGATAAATAAAGTTTCTATTTCTATTTTTTTATTTTATTCAAGAAGGTTTTAATTCTTCGAATTTTTTCATATACGATTGAATTCCAAATAATATATTATTTTATTTTATCTAAAATAATTCATATATTTGGAAAAAATTATTTTTAATCGATATAAACTTTTCTTTTACATTTTGACAAATAAAATTATCGAGTAAATTTTTTCATGTATAATAAACACTCGTAACTTTCATACTTACTTTAATTTATTTTGTATATAAAGATTGTGATATTATGAATATCATCATTTACTCAATTTTTACTCAACAAACATTCTTGTCAAATTTTTCCTGTCAAATTGAATGAGAATCTCTGGGATGATCGGAATAAAAGTGGGAATGCAAACAACAAAACATAATAGACGCCCGCTATGGAAATGCGAATGGAAATATTAGTGAGACGAGCGATGCAAGTATAACGGATTGGGAAGAATAACGATAATCATTTTTGAAAATGCGTGGGAAACTTTAACTTTATAGAAAAATTAAGTTTATTTAGATGACGGTGAGAAAAAATCGGATATGGAATGCATTAGAAAAAACTCTTATATTATATACAAATTCTTATAGATATTTGTTTTTTAATCTGATAAGTAGCTTATTTTTATTTATTTAAGAAATGTATATAATAATGCATTTTTTATTGAAGTAACGAAAGTAATGAAATATATTATAAAATAAATATTTATATATAAAAAATTGTAGATGGCTGTTGCTTTTATTATATCTTATAAATTATATCTTAAAAATTTTCTAACAAATATTGTTTGAATTTTACTTGAAAAAAATAAAATGAATTAAAAAAATTATTTAAGAATAATTTTTATGTAAATTATTATTAATAATTATCGTCTTTGAAATTAGAGATATATTATGAGGCCAAGAATGTAATATCTATTTTTTTACGTTAAAAATTAAAATACATTGTACTTTTAAAAAAAAAATGATAAAAGTGCGTTTAATTGACGTTTAATTCGTATTTTGTCTTAATCACGCGCCAAAAGCAAGCGTAGACAAGGAGAGTAAATAGTGAGAGAAGGATAGAAATAGAATAAAAATATTGAAATCAACGCCATCTTCAGAGTGCCGCAAATGAAACACATAAAGAAAGGACAGAAAATAATGAGAAAAGGATAGAAAGAGAATAAGAATTGATCATTAGTGTCATCTCTTGAGTGTTAAACGTATCTCTTTAATAGGATAAAGTAGAGTAAGAATTAAGTATCATGCGCCATCTCTGAACTATTTCTAGAAAAAGATTTAAAAGAAATGTTTTTGATATCCAACAGATGGCGTTAATAGTCAATTCTTATCCTATATCTATCCTTCTTTAACTATTTTCTGTCCTTTGTTTTTGAGTTTCATTTGCGGCACTCTGAAGATGGCGCTGATTTCAATATTTTTATCCTATCTCTATCTTTCTCTTATTATTCTCTTTCCTTGTCTATTTGTTTCCTCTGCGGCACTAAAGATGGAGCTTTAATGCGACACTTTTTCAATTTTAATTTTATTTTTATTTTTCTCTCACAATTTGCTTTTCTTTATATATTTTTAATTATGGATATTTTTATGAATTTTCAATAATATAATGTAATTATCATTATATATATTTATTAATTTTACATAAATTGAGTGATAATGTATGATTGTTTTAAAAATACAATACATTGAATGAAAAAATGTTCATTATATTTACAAATTTTAATGTTATACAATACGCAATTATATTCAGTCAGCATATGCTTTTTTTGATTTAAAGAAATTGATATATACAAAGGTTTTCGTAGTTTAAAATATATGCGAAGTATTTATTTAAAAATTTTATACTGACCAGAGTTGCATTAGCATAATTTTGTTCATCTTGCACGTAATTGTAAAATCTGTTTTAAAATAATTTTTAATAAAAAAAATTTTACATGTATAATAACATGTATAATATTGATAAAAAATTATGTATAATCGATAAAAAATTATATGTATATTATAGTAAATTATACAACAATGGTCAAATACGAGTAATAATAATACTAATTATAATATAAGCTAAAATATGTTTCTAGGAATGATGCTTAGAAATATGACAATACAATTTTCTAACAATATCACAGTGTTGGTTTCTCATCTGTTGGTTCTTCTTTTATAGGATGATTACATTCCATTAATGCAGGATTCGCCACGGCAATTATATTATCTCCTCGCGAAGCTATTACCTTTATTTGATTAAATTAAAATCAGAATAAATAAATATATTTAACATAACATTACATATATATTATAACGATATATTAAAAACATACCTTAAGATTAAAATCACTTTCCTTATCCGTATTATCTGCTTCAACTTCATTAGTGTCCTATAAATAAAATTATTCTGATTAAAATATATGAAAAATTGTTATTATTTTTTAATTTTTTAATAAAATTTTTAATTTGCAATTGTGAAATATATTGAATACTAATTAAAACAATTATTTTTAATAAAATTTAATAAAATGTAATTTAATCGCTTACATGTATCGACGAAGATTCTTCATTTGAAAATGAAAGTTGACTATCCGAATCACTAATTTCCTCGATACTCGCACTGAACATGCCATTGTTATTCTTCTTCCTCCAAACTGGACTAAAACAATGCAAATGTCTGAACATCAATATATACTTGTAAAATGATCTTTTTTACGTGATATCCAAGATTTTAAATATTCTATGAAAAATATTAAATCCATTTTGTAGTTTAGATTTAAAAATAAATATTTTTAAAATGAAAAATATATCTTCATATATGTATTTAATTGAATTAAAATCCAATTGAGTTGAAAGTAATCACCTTGAAGATCTATGTCTTCTGATTGTCGAGTTACTTATATCCATTTCAGGACAACGTAGATCCAACTCCTCCTAGAACAGTGAACTGCTACAGATAGTAGAAATAACAAATATAGTGTATTAAATGAAAGATAGAAGAATAATAATAATTAATATCTTTGATACAACAAATATACACAACTCGTAAGGACACCAGGAACAAAGCATAGAGTCCTAACAAGTGTGGAACAAAACGATTTATTGTAAATTATTTGCAGATAATATATATGAATTTATAAAAAATATTTTTTAAAAAAAGAATATTTGAAGTAAAATATGAAATATT
>NW_006263356.1:695059-696754 GCF_000469605.1 Apis dorsata | reverse complement strand
CTCTCTCTCTCTCTCTCTCTCTCTCTCTCTCTCTCTCTCTCTCTCTCTCTCTCTCTCATTCTTTCTCATTCATTTACTCATTCTTTCTCTCTTTTTCTTTCTCTTTTATTTTCTGTTATTTTTTTAAATCTAATTTTCCATTTAATACTCTAATATTTTGATATTGAAATAAATAACATAGAATCAACATACAAACAATCAGTGCAAAGCCATGCATGTTATGCAAAAGCTATACTTGACCTTTTCTGTTTGTGCTTCGCGTGTATATGAAGTAGTTTATGTGATGTAATTTATTTTGCGTGCTGGATGCATAGTTAGTAGGTTAGCGCTCATGCGAGTGCAGCAGCTCAATAATATGCCAACGATTCCAGATCAAATCACAACAACTATAGGATTCCATCAAGAATTTTGAATCATATTTTTCTATCTTTGGAGTATAGTAATATTTTAATATTTTAAATATTTTTTATATTTAAGATCTTTTTCTTATTATTTTATGATTATTATTCAATAATTTTTAAATTATTTATTATAATAATTTAATAATTATAATTTAATAATAATTATAATATTAATTACAACAATTATAATTTATTTAAATAAGATAATTTTGTTTTAATATGCATTTTTTTTAAATTAATTGATTTTTGTTATGCTTTTTTATAATGCATTTTCAAATATGATAAAAATATTTGTTCGACTATTTTTTTTATTTGTATCATACTACACCTATAGAATGTGTATTTTACAATTAATTTAAATCAAAATTCTTGATTTTGTCCTAAGTTTATGATGATTTTGAAATGGAATCACCTGTACATGGCTTCTTTTTATGGTCGACGTGAGCTAACCTGCGTCGCATCTTCATTCTCACCCTCGAGCTCGAGCTTTTGTCGCTTTGTACGCTCGGCATCGTTTTCCTCGCCATTTTCACGTGGTCTCGAAACCGATAAACTAAAGTATTACAAATATAAATATAATATTAACATAACAATTCCATATATTAAATTTTATCAAATTTTATATATCTTTAAAAAAATTAATAAAAGAAGAAAAATAATAATTATCTTTTAATAAAATTCATGATATTTGATATAGATTTTCTCGCAGGTTTATTATCCCACTATTTTTAATTGAATTATTCTTCGATTCTTACCTAAATATAAAGATAAAATTTGACAATATTTTATAAGAAATTACTAAAGATACTTACTAATGATTTTTTGAATAATGATACCCAGAATCTCTCACAACACGGCGGGCCAAAGGAAAAAGTTCATCTCTTCTAGTAAGTAGGGCAGGTACGAACCTGCAAATTTGCGCTGCAGCCTCATTTACTGACACTTCGTGCAATGTCAACGGTTTCTCCGGTTTCCTCTTACAGTCAAACCTTCCATAAATTGCTGCATATTTTCGAATTTCTTCCATTCTACGTGGATCACTATCAGGCATAGCCATTACCAACTACGATGGTAATAATCGATTATTCATCAAAATTTATAAATCACGATTAAAGAAGAAATAATAGATAGATCGTTAAAATATGTACTTCCAAATTTTTGCAAATCTTTTTTTTAACATTATGAGGCTTTGGATCGACCGGACGGATAGTAGCGGCGAGTCTTTCAGCAGCCTCTGCAAGTCTTTGAATTTGAGATTGCAAAAGAGTTGGGGTGGGTTGCGTTGGACTTGCGG
>NW_006263356.1:692765-694768 GCF_000469605.1 Apis dorsata | reverse complement strand
CCACCACCGCCACCACCGCTAGGACTTGGGGTTGTACCACTGCCACAAGATGATTCGCATGTTCCTACCTAAAAAAAATATTATTTTTTTGAAAATTTATCTACTTTTACATATTAGATAATTGCATCTATAAAGAACACTTCAAAATTATTTATTTGATCAAAATTTTTTTTTATATTGTATGACTTCTTTTGAACAAAAATCTCATTCTTAATTTTATAACATAAAAATAATAATAAAATATATAATAATAATAATAAAATAAAAATAATGTTATAACATAAAAATAATTCAAGTGTAATTATTCTTTCTGATAAATAAGAAATTATACATAGATATTTAATTTTTTTACATAGATTGGAATGATACATACCTGTAACACACCAGGACTGTGAGAAGTGGCATAAGGTAAAGGTGTACTGGGGCTCGGACTTTGTCGAAACGTGGTCGTGGCAACTGGTGCTGTTACACTTGTAACGGATACAATAGGGCTGGTACTTCTGCATGGTAATGGTGTTAGGGATACGTGTGACGAGACATAAGGTGTAGGAGTTGGCGTTTGAGAGGTCGTTGTGAAACCTTGAAGATTTTGCACTTGTGGCCTGGGACTCACGCAGGGGAATCCCATGCCAGCAGGAGTTTTGCATGTGGCAGACGTTGGAACGACTGGTGTTTGAAAAAGTGCTGTAAACAAAATTTTCATAGTTTAATTAATGCTTCTATGATTCATTTATAAAAAGATTTCATTAGAAAAGAATTTATGATGTCTTTCATATTAACTATTAATATAATTAATATGATAATATATAATTAATATTCTATATTAATATAGAAATGTAATTTTAAATTTTATATTATATATATTACTAATATTATTGATAAGATAAAAGTATATAGAAATGTGTCAATTTTCTTGTAAAAAATAAATCAAAAACATTTATTAATCATCAATTTTTATTACAATATTATGATACTTTACAGGGATTTGTAAGCCATTCCTGAAGAGCTTTTTGAAGTCTTCTGACATGAAGAGGCTTGCTTGCCATACCAACAAGTGCCATAATTTCCAGAAATTCCTCTTCTCCAGCATCACATAATTGTTGCACGTCATCACCACCTATAATTGTTCATAAGAAACGGTTTAATCTTTTTTTTCATCATATTTTCAAAAGAACGCAATAAAAACCAAATATTTCCAATGAAGATAGATATATCTACTATAATAGATAATAAATTCAAGATATTCAATATCGCATTAACATTAATATTAAATTTTAGGAATTTACGAGTTAAAAATCATGTAAATACTGCATCCTAATATTAAAATAAATTAAAAAAGAATACTCTTTACCCATTTCTAAAAGTGTGTCATAGTAACTCAACAGAGAGGCACGTTGCATCACCCTGTATAGTTGAAGTTCCGCTTCATTCTGAGGTACGGATGTCTGCACGACTGAATGATTCATATAAAAATTGATGATATTAAAATATAAATATAACTATATAAAATTCAATTTTATTTAATAAAACAATTTAAAAAAAAAAATCTTAAATATACAATGACAAAAGAATGATCTGTCTCATCTAAAATTTTATATCCCAGCAGTTTATATTATGATTATCCTTCAAAAGATATTCTTCAATTATAAGTTTATTAAGATCTGGAAAAGAATTAATTAATTAATTGTTCGCGAATAATTAGAAGCGTTATTTGGAATTAGTTGGAATATAATATATAAATAAATAAAAATTCAAACACATATTTCCCATATGCCAATAGATGCTCTTGATAGAAGGAAAAAAAGGGGGGAGAGGAAAAAAAAAACGCGAAGATTATTCTCCACGAAGCAAAAATCCGGCATAATTCACGTTCCTTCGAGATTCGAGATTCGTCGAAAATAATTTCCCGGTATCTCGACATATCAAAGGGGTGGATCGTTGGTTGATCGATCATTCGGTTCGTGAGGCCGGTTCGCCGAGCTCACCTCACCGCGAGTGGCTCT
>NW_006263356.1:686315-692454 GCF_000469605.1 Apis dorsata | reverse complement strand
AGTATGCGGCAGACGGTCGAGCCGCCAGGGTGTCCGACTAGTTTCTTGCAAATTTCGAGGAACTGCGAGAAAAAGCGGCGTGCACACACGTACAGCGTATAAATTAATACCGGTACCGCTGGCATGGCATCGGACGCCGCAGGTCGAGGAAAGGAACGAGAAAGAGAGAGAGAGAGATATGGTGTGTCCCGAAGAAACAACCGTATGCCTGTGCGCGACAAGGAGGGAAGGATAGAAATTAAAACAAAAGGGGGAGAAAGATAAAACGGAAGATGAACCGAGAAACGAGAGGAAGAACGAGAGGAGAGCAAAAGTATCAGCGAGATGAAGAGGAGGAGGAGGAGGAGGAAGAAGAGGAGGAGGAGGAGAAGGAGGAGGAGAGAAAAAGGGATATATTTAAGGGATGAGAAGAAAAGAGAGAGAGAGATAGGTAGCAAAAAATAAAGAGAGCGACAGGAAGCTAAGAGAGAACGATAGAGAGAAGAAATGCAGAAGGAGATACGGAGCAATACGGTAGAGCCGGCCCCTGAAAAACCTGGCCGTCAGGTCTTATTACGAAGCTGGGGCCCGGTCTCACGCTTATATACACCGACCGAGATACGAGTAAGTCCCTGACAGCAGCGGGGTGACTCGTTCCGCGAGATTTTTCTGACGTTGGCCCCTGCAGCCACGGCTGAACCCGAAGGGATATGTGGATCTTTCTAATGAGGCGCCGATCTCCTACGTTCCCCATTCCCCCACTTTTACGTTCTTTCCACTGGGTTCATTTCACGAAACGAGCATCGTTATGCTCCTCTAATAAGTGCCATAAAATTTTATTTATTTGAATACCAGCGTATTGTGAAATTAACGATTATGGATTAATATTATTGGTGAAATTTTAATTATTATACAGAGTACAATAATTATACAAGTTAATTTGTTAACTAAAACGAATGAAATTCTATAAATTCTAAATTGATCTGAATAATTGAGGTGAAAGTATATTAAACAATTCTAAATACATAGTTAGAAATGGAAATTTTAGATATATAAAAGAAAATTATAATTGAAATACGTGTATTCATATGGACAGGCAATGGTAAATTTAATTTCTCTTAGAGATTTAATTTGAGTACACTCTGATCGTAATTATCCGATAGGAAAGACTCTCTACTGAACATCCTCCTCGCGCGATCAAGTAAAGTAGCTATACCTCTGACCGACAGTCTAGGACAAGCAGTGCATTTACATAACAACTTTTTTGGCACGAGATAATCGTTTTTGTCGGCGGGGAACACGTACGCGAGTCGGAGGCAGAGTCGTCACGGCATAGCATCCAATACCGCGCACCAGGGACGCGCTAAGAAAAACCTGATCCTACCGTGGTCTCCTCAGCCTCCCTGGGAACGATGCGTACGCGCCACCTCTTTGCCACCACCGACTTTTCTCTTTTGTGTCCACAGTTCACTGTCATTCCATCACTTTTCAGCGGATTACAAGATGCTCTACTATCTTGTCTCCTCGTTCTCTTTATACTTTTTCTTTTTTATTTATAAGTCTTCATTTAGTTTTGTTAACGAAATGCTTGAAAGATTATCGATATTTAAGATCTTCTTTTACATGGATAAAGTTTCAATAATATGCTTCGCATAACTTTTAATCTCTGAGGTTATTTATGAATTTTCGTTTGAAGGTTATGTATCATACCTATTAATTTAATGTTTTTTACAGTTGATAGTCTTAATTTACTATTTTTTAAATATTCATTGTTAATGGAGTTTCTTCTTCTTGTTAATGTTTGTTTAATCTTCTTGTGAACATATCAAATAATAGTTCTAATTATTAGAAACAGCTATACTTCTAATAATTATTTCACATCAATCGATTCTATTCTCAAACGATTCTTCCACGCTCTAATTTCTTTTTCCAATTGAACAAATTTATTAAATAACAAAATTGTTTTCGTGTAATCAAACAAAGCTAAGAGACAATCTAAAGAGTTTTCATCAGCTGAAATAAACTTCGCAAAACTGAAGGAAAAGAAAAGAGATTTCCTTCGGGAATACCATCAAATGCTTCAAGAAGAATCGATAAATCCTCCAGCGTAATGGACAGGGAGAAAAGTTAGGCAGGGAATGAAGAAGCATGATCATGGTACGAAGAAATCGGGAAAGGATTAAGAAAATAACCATTCGATGGAACATATATATATAAACGAAGCTTAGAAACGTGAAGAAGGATGAACGAAGTAAAGAAGGAAGATGACGAGAGAAAAGAAAAAGGAAGCCAAGAAGGATCCAGTGGCTAAGCGAAGTGAGGTTAGGAGTGGTCTAGAAGCAGCCATCGGTAGATGAGGGAGGTGGTCCTGGGTAAAAGACGTTGGACGTGGTAAAGAGAAGAGAGGATGAGGGTGAGAGCGAACGAATGGTACAGCTTCTTTGTTCGATAGCTCACGGTACGGACGCTCTTCCGATGCAACGCAAAAACGAGTCTAGTTTCTTAGAAGCGGCCGTTCTCGCGCGGCAACGGCACCGCACACCACTGGCGGCAGCACCAGGCAGCAGCAGCAGCAGCGGTTAGTATTTCGCTTTTTACCGGCATTGTAATCAAGGAAGGGTTAGGTGAGTTTTTGTCTAGTGCCTCTGCCGCCGCTTGGACAAAACACCGGACAGATGGACTGAGTCGCCGTTTCGATCCCCCTACCTTTCCTTTCTCTCCCTTTCTCACTATTTCTCTCCCTCTTTCTCTCTTTATCTAGTTCGCGCTAAATCTTTCCCATCTCTCTCTTTCTTTCACTTCTTCTTTTTGCAATCTTTCTCTCTCTCTCAGTTTCTTGGTTATCTTCACGGCTATCCCTGTCCCACCGAACAGCCCCCTTTTTATCTCTCACGTTACTTTCCGTGCACCACCCCTTCTTCCTTCTTCTTCTTCTTCGTAGGTATATATCCCCGTTTTACCTTACCATTTTCGTTCCCTACACAGTTACCCTCTTGAGCCCCTCCCTCTAATATATACCAGCACCACCACCGATGCTTCTCTAGGATAGTATTTTACTTATCCCCACTTTTTGTCTACCCTCTCTTTCGACGATGGTGAACTCCCCTTCAAAGAGAAGGGAGGAAAAAAACTAATTTGCTGGTCAACGATCAACGAAAGAGAAAGAGAGAGAGATACTGCTATGAGATATAGAATCTTTTAACATAATATTTTGTTTGTTAAATCGTATGAGAATATTTTATTTTTCTTTCTTTTAATGCCAAATTTTTAGCGAAAAATTTACATGTTTTTAGAATACGTTTCAAAAACATTGAAATCATCATAAATCTTATACGACTAAAATTCAAATATTTTTATATTTATCATCTAAAAATATTATTATGAACTATAATGAAATAGTAGAAATATTCTTACTTCTTATTCAAAGACTATACAGATAATTACACGTTATTTCTTTTCCAAGGATAAAATCAATCATCTCTTTACGATCTCAATAAATTTGTCCCACAATTCAATAATTTATCCTTCGAATTGATTATATACATTCAGCGTTCCATATTCCATTGATTAACATCCTTCTATCTTAACACTTTCAGCCATAATCTTTGAATGGCGACATTTAAAAAATGAAGGGTGGTTCGACGATCGATTGGGCCCAGGGTAAGGAAACGTATTTCCCGTGGCTTGGGGGGTAGCAATGGTTGTAGGCAGACATTGGCTGGCTTACCGTTTTTAACTATGCAGCAGGGTGGGGCCCAAATTCCATCCCACAGCCAACCTCCATCACTTTTCCATCCCCTGCTGTTTCAAACTTCTCTCCCTTCCCTTAGGCGCATTTTAAAGTATGGTCGACCGATTTTGTGCCCGCATGCCGCGCCATCGAGAAAAAACTGGCAGTCCGTTAAAATTGCAAAACACCACGACACGTAATCTTTATTTGGTGGTGGGACAGGGCGGGATGAAATCCACGTCATCGCCGGTGAGAGACGGTTAAGTTCTTCGGCTGTGATGTACTTAATGCGTTTCATTCTTATTAACCCTTCAATGATGCGTTAAAGGTGACAAAGTTCGAATATACATTATGAAAAATTATATTAATATTGAAACAATTATCGATTTTCTTTCATTTCTTTGTAGCATAGTATTTTAATTTATATTAACGTTTACCATCAAGTATAATTATATCGAATTTTTATTTGAATATCTATAAAGTTTTTAATATCCTCCAATTATATTTTTATTCTTTATGAATCATTATTAATATTATTTATCAAAGCAGAAAAAAAAATTCATAAAATTTTGTATATCGATTTAAAATATAAATTTATACAGAAATTTCTTAACACCATGTAACATTGTTCTAATTAAGTAATAAGTAATAAGTTCAAATAAGTTCGAATCAAGATATTTTATCAATCTCGTATAAATAAAATAAATCGAATCGATCATTGTAACGAAAGAAAGAAAGAAAAAAAAAAAAACTATTAAAACGCGTATAACAACATATAGTATCACGATACAAAATATTTTTGTCTGATGCGTTTCTTCGCCTCCGTGGAAAAGTAACCGGAACGGAAAAGAAGATACTTAATCTAAGTTTCTGTTCGGAGAAACGATGACGCGTCCGCGTAGTATGGCGCAAAAATAGACAATCCCGACCGAGAGAAATAAAATGCAGAAACTCGACGGGGGAACAAAATGAAAGAGTTCGGAGGTCGACCAAAAAGATCTCTCGTCCACGTAACGAAAACAGATTGGGTAAAAAGTCGTGCGACAGGGTTCGGCCGAATAAACAGGATAAATCTGGATTCCATCGCAAATAGCGATGAGTTTAGCGATATACTTGCATGATAATCGTTTTTGCAGCCGTATCTCTCTTCTACCTGGATGTACACGGGGCCGTCTGAATCGATATCGTGAATGCGATCGAAACGTTCCGGTAATAATAAATTGCATCGGCCTTTTGCGTTTAATTATTTATATTATTGGATTGGATATGATATCGAGAAAAGAAATTAAAATTAAATGATAAATGATCAATCGAATAATAATAATAATATCTTTTATTATAAATTAAATTTTTATTTTTATTATTTTAAAAAATTATATCTTTTATTATAATTTTTATTTTGTAGAGATAGTTGAATTGATTTTTTAAAACTAGGAGAAAAATTAATACAAAATAATGCAAAATCGAGTATTTTTATATTTGAACATTTCGTCGAAGAGCATCGATTAATTTTTAATCAAAATTAGTAAATAATATAATATCGTTAAGTTATCATTATTTTTTAATATGCATAATTAATTTTAATTTATTGGTACTTAAGTGATAGATATATTAATTTTTGTCATTAAAAAACCAATTCTTATGCGTATAATGAAATAATAAAAAATTTGTTATTATTAGTTATACGTGTGATGAAAAGTAAGTTAAATAATTGTAAAGACAATATAAAAAAATATAAATCTGGTGTAAAACCTCGGAAGAAACGTTTCCCACGGGCATCCAATGTGAATAAACCATTTTTTCAGCAAGTTTTTTCTCGGGTCCAAATAAGATGAAGCAAAGGGTTATAAGCAAAACATCGGGGGCTAATTTTTTTTTTTCTTAAATGGAAGCGCTCGCCACTTTTTAGTCACACTCACACGATCTTCAAAAGCAAGGACTCGTTTCACTGTTTCGATCGCTACTTTTACTTTCCATTTATATATCTTCGATAAGTAAATATAATGGAAGCTGAATGTTATGTCAAATTGAATTAAAGCAATAATCGAAAACTATGAATAACGAATTTGATATCGAAACAGTAGAACGATATACAGACAACAATTAATTTCATTAATTAAAACCAACTAATTTTCTTATCCCATTCTAACAATATTCCATCATATGAAAAATGATAACAGCAATGGCGAACAATATTACTCGAAAAGACGAATTCAATAATTTCTTCCATATTTATCCTAATCACGTTCCAATACGTATTATCTACACGCGGAAAAATAATAAAAATAATAGTAACAATGTT
This sequence comes from Apis dorsata, assembly GCF_000469605.1. Taxonomy (NCBI): domain Eukaryota; kingdom Metazoa; phylum Arthropoda; class Insecta; order Hymenoptera; family Apidae; genus Apis; species Apis dorsata. The sequence goes on along the minus strand of NW_006263356.1, from coordinate 686,443 downwards.
ACTCCCCCTCTAATGAAAAATGGAAAAAATTCAAAGAGGAAAAAAAAAAAGACGATTTCCTCCGTGTTCATCGTACTTCAACAACATTCCAACCGCAACGTAACACACCGCCCTGATAAAAAGAAAAA
>NW_006263356.1:683519-686095 GCF_000469605.1 Apis dorsata | reverse complement strand
ATATATATATATATATATATACATACACATATATACATATACGTTTCCCGCCACCCAGCCGCTCTTCTTCTCCCTTAGTCTCGCAAGGTTGAAGACTGATAAAAACGCGGCAGAAAAACTTCTCTATCATAGGGCTTGGGGAGCGAGCGTAGCTGAGGGTGGTGGAGGGAAACTCGCCGAGGCAAAAACGTCCTGAGAAAGGAAGAGATCAGATAGAACGTCGGGGAGCCCGCGCGCGCGCGGCAAAGAAAGAGGGAAGAGCGTATACCGAGGGAGAGGAGGAAGAGACAAAGAATTCTTTTCGAGGTATTTGTTTTTTTTTTTTTTTTTTTTTCCCCTCTCCTCCCTTCTCCACCACCTCCTTCTCTCGTTCGTCTTCTGGGTCAGACCACTCTTCCGAGTTTTTTTTTTTTTTTTTTTTTTTCAAAGACAGACTGATGGAAAGGGTGACGATATGCATATGGTCGAAGAGGAGGGCCGGACCAACGGGTCCGGTCGGATCACCCTGAGACTCGTACATATGTATTCGTATACATGTATTTTATTCCAGTTTTAGACCACTGCACGGGTAATGTTGGAACGACAGGTAGAGAGGCGAGGGCGCGACTGTGCATCGTTTTTTGGGATTATAGAAGTTTAGAACAAGAAAAGGAAAAGGGGGAGGGGGAGAAAAGGGGGATAACAAAAAAAAAAAAAAAAAGAAAGAAAGAGGAGAAGTATATGGGAAAAGGTGTACGCGAGAAACCTCCTCCCCTCGCCGGTGATGAGGCAAAGGACTTCTTGCCTGTTAATTTATTCGCGAACGAAATAAAGATCCTCCCCTCTCCTGTGGGAATATTCTGGCTTCTGGTTCTTTACTTCTACATCTTTTGACAAACGATCCATCCTAGCCGTGCAATCGATTATCCTTGATGGAAAAGAACATTCCAGGTAATATCGTCTTTCAATTTTTACATCTTGAATATTGGAATGGAAAGGAAAATTTATGAAATATAGGAGTTTTACGATATTAAATATTGTAAATTCATATATTTAAGAGCACAATTAAAAGAATGAAGGTATAACGAGAATTTTTAATATTTTTTATACTTTTGCATAAATTTAATATAATATAAACATAGAAAAATTTTACTTATATTGGAAGTGAAAAGAATAGGCCGAATATTCAGACGATTTCGAGAGAAATCGTTAATATTTTATAAAAAAAAAAGGAATTTTTCGTATCATAGATATACGATAACAATTTATTTCTAGCATTTTAAATGTTCGGCCAGCACAAATATTAGCGGCGTACACGCAGCTGCTTATTCTAACGAGCTCTTTGATTCCACTTGTGTACTCTGCACGCCTTCTGAACGAGTTTTCTGTACATACCTCTATTCCAACATTAAAGGGATGCTTGAATGTAATCTGAATATGATCAAAAAGTCGTGCGATCCGTGGGTGGATGCACTCGAATACGGGTTAATTCGAATGACAAACCGGAACGTGAACTAAAATGATTCGTGAAGACACGGTGAAATAAAAAAAAGCGTAACCCTTTTTCTGCATGATTCTTTCCAAATAAAATGAAAGAAGAAAAAAGAGAAATGTAATTTTCGTTCTTCTTATATATTTGTAAAAATTATTAACATTAAAAGAAAAATTATTAACAAAATTATTAAATTTTTAAACGTTAAACGTATATAATAAATAGAATAGTAAACAATAATTTTCTATTTTTGATTAAAAATATATCATAAATTGAATGGAAATAAATATTTTCAAAATTTGACACTATTATTTATATATTCTTTATAAAAAAAGAATTTTAAATAGATATTATCTATAATTTGTATCTCGATCCCTTGTAATTGAATCTTTTTAAAAAAAAAAGTTAACTAGAAATAGTTCTCTCTAACTCAAGAAATAGAAATTACTAATTTTATTTATTTATAGATACGAATAGACAATTTACGAGCGTTCATTTTATGAACTATATAGGTAACTATATAAGTACTTTGTAAAAAAAAAAATAGTATAATAAAATATTTATCAAAAATTAAATAAATAAATAAAATTAAAAATTATTTAATTAATTTTAATTTTTCAATTATTAATAAGAATAAAGAATACAAAAAAAATTATTTAATTTCATTTTTACAATTTTATATTATTTAAAAGATATTATTTTTATAGATATATAAAAAGAAAAAAATTGATTATTTCTCTGTCCATACCAGTCACAAAAGAAGATAATCGTAAAATAAGAGAGGCTTGGGAATGCGAGAGGGATCGGTGCCGTAGAATTAATTTGTAAAAAAAAAATTCTTGGCTCAATAAGTTCTAAGTAAGCGCGGGAATCCGACAAACTTGCTGCAAAAAGTTCAACATTTTTTGTTAAGTTGCATAGCGGCGGAGTAGCGAGCAAGTGGCCGTTTTTACATACATTCGGCCTCAAATTTATGGCGCACCGAATTATCCCAGTGTTTCGAATAGGCCGCCTTTTGCATACTAATTCTAAGCAAACAGGGTCATTCGATTTCATTTGAAATTAAAACACAAAAAATGACAGAATCTTTTTTTTTTCTTATCGA
>NW_006263356.1:678692-683176 GCF_000469605.1 Apis dorsata | reverse complement strand
AAAAAAAAAAAAAAAAAAAAACAACACTTAACCTTTCGAATTCAAAACAAGAATTATGAAACGTTCGTTTTAATGGAAAAATACCAAAGAATTAAACAAAAAAAAAATAGATAATCGAATTCTTTTTCTTTGAATTTCGAAATAATTTCTAATGTCTCAGGTTACGGTACGATTTGCGTATAATAGCTTTCTCTGTTAATGTTTCAACATGAAATAAAATAAAGAGATATTAAGAAAGAAAAACGAAGAAAAAGAAACAGAAGATGAAAAGAGAGAAGGAGAAAAGAAGTGGAAAAAGGAGGAACAGTCTTTTGCAGCCAATGGACCAACTGCCGTCTTCGATATCTTCTCTCTCGCAATTTCAACTTTCGGAGAAACGGCGGGCAAAACCGCGAAACCAGCGCTTTTTTATTATTAGTCTGCAATGGTCAACTCCGTGTGCCCTCTATACTGTTATACTACCGTTGGTTGTTTCATCTTGTAAGAAACTGACAAAAACCGTTCTCGCAATAGTTGCTCACCGATGGCGGAAGAAAAAGCATCTTTTTGCGCGACGCGACGCTTTTTGCCCGTTTCCTGAGTCATGTCTCTTCCTATCCCGAGTAGACAAAGCACATCTACTTTATGTATCCGCATATATTTATAGTCTATATATATGTATATATTTCTGGGATTTTAAAAATGACTTTTTCAAAAAGAAAATTGGATAGAAGAATTGAGGTTCTTAAATATAACAAATGATTGAAAAAAATGATTGATTATTGTGCTGATAATTATATTTTATAATTTTGTATATAATATCTTATTTCTTGAATTCATGTTTTGTTAACGTATCAGAAATTTATTAATTCGAAATTCTTTTTAATTAAATAATAATTGAAAATGAATTAGATATATCTCTAAGATGTACGTAGTGATTGGTCATTGGTCATATTTCACATTAATAATTTCATACAAATTTAACATCTTCTAGAAAAATTAATTTATTAAATCATCAGTTTCAAAATTTGTTTTTCTTTAATATAACTACATGTGTCTGTTTATATTCATTTATACTATCATATAAAAAATTAAAAGTATAAGATATAATAAAGATTCTATTATTTAGAAATAAATTGTATATTTTATTAAAAAATTTATAAGTTTTAAAAATTATTCATTTTTTAAATATCTATTTTTTCATAATATTTTTATATGTAAAACATTCAAACATTCAACATAGGTATTTATATGTAGATAAATATTTAATACCTCATAATTATTATCGTCTTTTTTACCTCTTGTATTCTACATAATGCATATTTATAATTGATATTTGTTCTAAAAAATAACAGAGGCAATCAATCATTCATACATATTGATTTAAAGAATTATATAATATGATCGATATAGTCATTAATCTAGCTATTAATCTCATTCAAAAATATTAGCAAATAAAAATCTAAATGTTCTATTAGTTTTTTTCTTTTTTAGAAGAATTTTTACAATAACTTTCTGATTAAAAAAAAAACTACATAGAAAAAAAACAATTTTCATAGACGTAAAAAATATAAAAATATATATAATTTACAATCAGATATTATAACTTACGCGTGCCATTGACATTTCTGCTGAGTATCTTCGGCACAGCAGCGGTAACCGCGCTGACTGCGGAAACACTTGGAACAGTAGGAACAGGAGGGACAGTAGGGATAGTGGATAGTACAGTGGCAGGTTGCTGATGTTTCGTCGGCGGACTTGCCACCACGACCACAGAATTCTGTATGGTACAAGTGGCTGAAGTGAGAGCGCCAGCACCAGCGACACCAGGAACCGCGTTGATCGGCGCCGTTGACACTGGAGATGCTGTACCGATACCGCAGCTTGTGGTTACCGCCGCTGTCGTCTCTTCCGGCGTGGGGCCTCCAAGCACGCGACTCTCCATTTTCAACAGTTAACACCACTTTCAATTCTTTCCTCACCAGGAGGATCGCACCGAGGCGTTACCTCCCACGATACGCACTCACTACACTCGACAATAATGTTTGTCGCGTTCAAAAGCATCAAAAGGTACTATATGCATTTATGATATCACGCACCTTTTACTCAATACCTTACATCTCTAATAGGAACATGAGAAATTGCTAATTATCAATAAAAAGTGTTTAAAAAAATGAAATAATTATATTTTGACATTATTGACCAATAGTTATGATAAACGAGCATGTACGTGGTAAATGAAACACCGGTGAAAGTATAAAGAAAGTTAATAATTGAATAAAAAAAGTATTTTCATTATATAAAAAGATCTGAATATGAAAAAAACAAAGTCAAATGTGAGTTATATTCCTATAGACACATAAAGTCAATGGCACTTATAACACGTGAATTGAAATCGTGGAAATTGTCAATATCCTTATTATTGTGATTTTTTTCTATCGAAGAATTAATAGTTTAATATTTATCTCCCTTCAGCAACACCAATTCTTTTTTTTGTAAACGTGTCAAATATATGTATATATATATATAAAATTGAAATTATTATTATAGAAAAGATAAAGTAAATAAAATAAATTAACGTTAACACTTTGAAAAGCAACAGCGAGATACTTGGAACGATGACGCGGTGCACATTGCCGGCCATCGAGTGATTCCACTACGTGTCTGTGTCGTGCCCCCTCCACTCAACTATACAACGTGCAATATTACCCCCACCATAGACATATTCACGTGCGGTTATCCCCACCTTTCGAATAGTGCCCCTACCTTTCAGAACAATGAGGAATGATGGACATTACCAAGTTAACCACAGTACGTAAATCTCAAATTCTTATGTCTGCAATTCCCACACTAAGATAAATAATAAATATAAATAATACTTACCTTTTTGAATATTTGATTTATATTTCAATGTTTTATTTGTTAAATAAAAAATAAATCAAATATATATGTATTTAAAAGATTATAGTATTAATAGTTTTTTAATGCAATAGAGTTCTCTATCTAATTTTTAATAGAATTGATCATATTAAATTGATTGATTTCTGATTTAAAGGATACGTTACCTATTCTAATATTTGATAATATCAAATATTATTCAATGTATTCAATTCAATCAGTTTAAATCAATTATATATATAGAATCATCAAATAATGATTATTATATATTATATTATATATATTATAAATGAAATAGGTAAATTTTAGGATATTAGATAAATATTTAAATATTGAAATTTTTTTAAATGTTAATATGAATGATTTATGAATCAATTATGGAATAGATCGATAATTTATTTAATACATTTTTTTAATTCATTAAGAATTAAATTATAAAAACTTAAAAACAATATTTTAATTAATCGCTGATATAAATGAATTTTTGCTAAATTTATAAACCTAATCAATAAACAATACAATTACAATATATAAAAAAACCATCAAATAACGAAAGATCAACAATAATATTAACAATAATATTTTTTAATTTAACCACATCAGTTTTATCATTTTTCTCTACCTAGATAACTTACTTACATAGTAGCTGTATATGTAGAACAATATATATTACATAGTAGCTGTATATGTAGAACAATATATATTCCTTCTTGAGACTATGATATCGGTATAAAAAGTGTCACTCTACCATGTCTACTATCTTTACCATTCTGGTAAACGATAGTCGCAAGAGAAACGGAAAGAAGACTCATTATAAAAAGCTATCTTTCCTCCCCTCCATCCTATGCATCCCTTAGAAGGAACTTACAATCATTTCATCCTATTGGTTCATGAACAATTAACATTTTTATAAATTATATTTTACGAATTCTTAAATTAATATATATATATTTATAATATAATTAATAAATTTATAATATTCATTTAAATTGTTATTAATTTATTTATAGAGAGAAGTGAAAAAAAAATATTAAAAAAATTTAATAATATTATATAATCTTAATATCTAATATTGTTATAGTATAATTAAAATTTATTAATATTTTTATGATTAAAATATATATGCATATAAGTATATACTATGCTTGTCATTAGATCATTAGATTTACTGAATTTTGAAAGATCATTATCATTTCCATTTTTTAAAGTCATGATGTATATATATCTTTCTTGTAATTTTAAACTAAACTTCTAAAAAAGTTAAAAACTAAATAAACAAGAAAGAAATTGAAAAATATCGAAAGATCAATTATGTGTACAATTTGTTTTCTTACCATTACCATTTCTCACGATTGCGGTGAATGATTCTTCATTTTTTGTCATCCAACGGCATCATAGTTCTTTTCCTAGTCTAGTCTGCTACTCTTATTTTTGCCAGCCTTATTTTTACGCCTGTCCACCCACTACTATTACTATTGCCCCTCTACTTTTCCCGCCCTACTATTCTCACTCCATTGGCCTACCTTTTCCGCACCAGTAGAAATAGAGAGAAAGATTTTTATTCTCGTAAATGGAAAAACCAGGGTAGAGAGGGAGGTTTTGCCAGC
>NW_006263356.1:676075-678510 GCF_000469605.1 Apis dorsata | reverse complement strand
GCGAAATTTTTTGCTTTGCCCTCGTCGTCGACAAGCTCGTCGAAGGGTAAGTTAGAAAAGACGGGGTTGAGAAGACGGGTTTGAAGTTTATCTTGCAGGATTATAATATTCATCTTATATTTTTTATTTAGCGAAAATTTATTTATGAAATTATTAATATAATTCATCAAAAAATATTTTAAAAAATTAAAATAAAAAAATTTATTATTTAAAAAAACGATGAAATAATTAATATATTATTATATAAAATAGGAAACATATTAATGATTAATAATAATAAAATAAATCTAATTTTAAATAAATAAATATATAATATAAATACTCGTATTTTGTTCTTTTCAAAAAAGAAAAATTTTTTATATTGTACAATAGTTTTTTATCTATTTTTCAATTTATTACTTAATGAATTTTCAAGTTTATATTTTTTAAACATATTGCTTATGATATAATCTGATATTTTAATCAATATTAATAGTTTAAATTTTTATTAAAATTCTCGTTATAAAAGAATTTTTTAACTTCGGTTTATAAATATTCATTTTTGCATTTAATCTTCTATTTCTTTTTTAACAAATAAATTAAGAAAAAAAATGTTAATATCCGACTTATGAAATAATGATATAATTCTTTAGATACACATCATATGCAAAATTTCGAGGCCTGAAAAATAATTGAGAAAGGATTCGAATATACGGTAATCAACTTTTTTCATTAGAATTTTTTGCTCCCGACTCATAGAAAAATAGCAAAAAATTATGAACTACTACTCTCAATGTGAAACTCGTGAGATTTTATCAAGATATAGTTCAACTTTCTTCGGTTAAAAGATACAACATGATGAACAAAAAATATAAAAAACTATTTTTCATTCATTTTTCTAAAGTATATTTTATATTTATATGATTATATATTCTATTGTAATAATTAGAATTCTAATTATAGATTAATCTAAAATCTAATTATAGATTATTCATTGATTTTATATTATAACATTCATGAACATTTGCATAAAATTATGTTTAATTTAGATTTATTAATTTTAAATATTAATATATACATATATTTATATATGTATAATATTTCTTTATTAATGTTTAATATTATATTTTATATTATGTTTTATATTATTTATACTATTATTGGATATAATTAAAAAAGAATACATTTTTTTTTTTTAATATTTATAATTCTGATATTTTAAGTTTTTTATAAATGCGAATGGCAGTAAAATTAGTATAATTAGTTTAATGACTGATAATTAAAAACTAATTAAACGACAATACTCAATATTTAGATTCATACTTAATACTATACATAATCGTTACATCATTCTTAAAAAAAAATATTCTCGCATTATCACTTACAGACTATACATTTACATAGTACATTGTTGATTATTTATCAACTTTTATATATATTAAAATAAATGCATAAAGTCGTATTAAAAAAAAGACATATTCAAATATTTAAAATAAATATTAAAGTCACATTTGACATAAATTGTCAATTATTATATTATCATTATAAAAACTTTCTAGGAACTCGTAAACATTCAATTAAAATTAGTAGTATATGAAGTCTTAACATTTATACGAATTTATATAAAACATTCATTGGATTACAATGATAAATAATCTATTTATATTATTATATAATATTAAAAATGCAATTTTCGTAACAAGCACGCAAATAAATGGAAGCATGCAAATAATATAAAATCATACACAACCATATTCGTACCATACTTGATTGCCTGTTTTTGAATCTTTATCCACAGGCGTTTCCATCATTGTTTCCTCTTGTGCTACATTCTTCATTCCGCTATTATTAAGATTTTTTGATTCATTTATAACTGCTGATACTTTATTATATATCAGAACCGGTCGTGGTTCTACTTGCACCTCCGATCTTGAAGTTTGTTCTAACAATATAGAACGTCTATCGTCTCCCTGTTCCTATAATAAGCATTTCATATACAAAAAAAATATTTTATTAGAAAAAAAACTTATAGAATTATAAATTAATAAATTTATACATACTGGTAATGTGCTTGATGGTGGTGGAGAATCATCCGTATAATACACTGTTCTTCTAGTTCCTGGATGACCAAGAGACAATGCATCCGATCCAAGACCTCTAGCTGATCCTAAAATTAATTATAAACATTCCTTATTAATAATATTTTTTTAAAAAATAATATTTATTTAAAAAAAATATTTATTTATAAAAAATAAAATAATATAAATAAATAAAAAATAATTTAATAATTGTGTTTTTTATTTTAATGCATGAAATATATTTTGCTGTATTTTATTACTGCAATTAAACAGCTTATATATTTTTAAATTGCATCTTTACCTGCTATGCGATGATCTTCTGTACTAGCATCGGAATCATTTCCACCAGATTCTGATTCATAAGTTTTTCCTTCTGAG
>NW_006263356.1:673866-675918 GCF_000469605.1 Apis dorsata | reverse complement strand
TATATATTATATCTATAAATATATATTAAATAATATTATTATTAGTAAATTATATATATAAATAATATTTTTAAAAAACTCAAAAATAATTATTACTATATTTATCAAATTTAATAATGTTGAATTTTAGTTTTTTAAAATACTAACGTGTACATTTTCTCTTCCATATGGTAATGTTCTTTATCTTCAAGTGAATGAGTTAAGAGTTCGTGATATTGACTAAACAATAAACTAATATGATCCATTAATGATCGCCTATCATTATCTAAGCCGGAATTCATATGTAATAGCATCTAATAAATAAAATATAATATAAGATAATAATAAATATGTTAAATATAATATTATATAATTCAATATTAATTTGTACCTCACATCGTTGATTTAATGTATTGATTTGAAATTCTAAATTCGAACATCTTTCATCTCTGGTGCTAAGTTCACCTTGCATTTCTGTTAATTTTAGACTTAATCGATTTGTTTCAATCTTATTTTTCCGATAATCTTCCTGCAAATTTCTGTATTCCATTTTCAATTTTTCTGTAGCAGTATACAAATTTCTAAAATCATCCTAAAATAATTAAAGAAATTAAACTTCAAATATTCATGATTTATTTATCTTTTTACATTTATTTAATACCTTAAGTTTTGAATGTTCTCCTCTTAAATTATTTAAACTTTTCGCATCACTGACCAATGATTCTTTTTCAGTTTGCAATATCTTATTTCTTCCTTTTAACCCTTCGTAAGATTCGCGTAACATTCTAATTTCATTTTTTACATCTCGTAAATTTGATTTCAAAGCATCGTGTTCGTGGAATAAATTTTCATATTCATTATTTAATTGTTCATGCAATGATTGCAAAGTAACTTGGTCATGAAGAAGTTGTGTATGTGCTTGTTGTTGTGCGCTTCGTTCTTTTAATAACTAAATTAAAACATTTAATAATAAAAATTTAAAAATCAAAATTTACATAATATCAATATAAAATTATTTAACTTTTTTATACTTTTAATATCTACAGATATATATATATATAAGTATTAATTATATATATAAATAGATATGATACACACACACACACACACACGCGCGCGCATAAAAGTAATTGTAGTAAACATTAAATATTATATAAGTAAAGTTTAATAAAAGTAAAATATATTTACCTCTTCTTTTTCAGCAACAAGTTGCGAATTTGCCAGTTGCAATGCTGTATGTTGTGCTGTTAAAGAATTATTTTGAGATTGTAATGTTGTGATCTGTACTTGAAGTTTCGCATTTTCAGATAAAAAGCTTTCTGATGCTGTTTGTGCAGTAACTAATTTCATATTTAAATGTTCTTGTTCTTTCTAAAATAAGAAAATTATATTATAAATTATGTTTCATAATGATACATATTTTTTAATATAGTATTTTTCTTTCTTTTTTATTATTTCCACATACTTTAAGTGATTCTACTGTTGCTTCTAATGTATTATGAATACTGCTAGTTACACTGTTCTCGGAATTTATAGACTCAGGTACTGATTTTTCACTAGAACAGGAATTATTTGATTTCAATATATAATCAATGACCTCCGGAATTTGTGCAATTCTGTAATTATTAAATATTAATCATTAATTTAAGATTTAAAATTTTTAACAATTTAAGAATTTTAATTAAAATTTAAAATTTCATTACTTTTTAATAATGTTATCTAATGGAAGAGATAATAACATATTATCACTGAGACCAAGCTTTTCTAAAACTGTACATAGTTGTTGAGTATTCAATTTTTCAGCTACTAAATTTGACTGTAAAATTTCTAACGTTTCCCTATCAATTGCTGCTCGTGAATCTAATTCTTTACTAGATCTTTCAATTTCTTGTAACCTGTCAATAAAAAAATATTTCTTTATTATTAAAAGAGCATTTATCTGGAAACATATAAACATTCCGAAAAATATGAATGATATTTAAATAATATTAACAAAAATGTTTTAGACAAAAATTGTTTATCTGATGATTGGATGCTCAATTTTATTTGATTCTGATATATTAAAAAGCTTTA
>NW_006263356.1:668397-673714 GCF_000469605.1 Apis dorsata | reverse complement strand
TTTTTTTTTTTTTTTTTTTTTGAAAACATTTTAATATCATGCTAGAAGATAAAAAAAAAATCATTAAAAAATTTAAACATAACTTTCAAAATTAAATAAATATCCGAATATATTTTTCTTAAAACCTCATAACTTATAACTAAAACATTTTTTTATATCATCCATATTTTTCGAAATATTTATACGTTACCAGATAAATCACATACCATGTACATATTATTTGAAATATTTTATACCTTGAAATTTGTGTAACAGAATCATGAAGTTCCTGTTCAAGTTGTGTTATTTTTCTTTCTAAAACTTCAATAGTATTTGTTGCTTTATCCAATGCAACATCCTTATCCTGAAATTTATCTCGCTAAGTAAAATTCAATTTAATAATTCATTCATTATAATTCATCACATGAAAATTAAAAATATAACTTTAAATTTAAATAAAATAATTTAAAATAATAAAAATATAAATTAAATTATTTTTATTAATTAATTAAATTAGAAAACTATTAAATTAAATAATTAATTTAAAATAATTAATCACTCTTATAATAATATTTTATAAAATTCATACTTCTATCGTTTCTCGATATCGATGAATATCGCGTTGCGCTACATCTTTTTCTTTTTCTACTGCCACAAGTTTTGATTCAAGATCAAGACATTTAGAATTAATTTCTTTTATATTATTTTCGATAATTTTTAATTCTTCAATTTTTTGATTCGCAAGTTCTAAACTACGTTCTAAATCATCCGCTCGTCTTTGAACGCTTTCTAATAAAGATTGAACACGTTGTTTTTCTTTCACCGCTATGTCATAATTTTTTTCCAATTCTATCATTTTTGTATGTTGAGTCTAAAAATTAATAAATATAAAAAATAAAACATTGAACATAAAAATATTAAGATAATGTAAAAAAAATTTTCATGAAATACTTGAAATTCTTGTTGTTGTTTTTCAGACGATGCTCTCTGATTTTTTAATGAATTTTGTAATTTTTTATTTTCCTCTAATGCTTGTTTCCATACTAATTCCAAGTCTGAATTTTGTTGAGTTAATCTTTCAATATTATCATTTAACGATTCGATTTTTAAAGATAATTTCTTTTTTTCTTTTTCTAATTCTAATACACGAGATGAATTTTCATGAAATGAACTTTCTTTTAAAGAATCTATTAAAGTAACCAATCGACGGTTTTCCAATTCTAATTTTAGAGCTCGTGTTTGTGCATTATTTGTTAATTGTTCAGATAATCTGTTATCAGCATGTGCTATATAAAATATAAATATACATTATATTTATGATAGAAAAATAAAATATTATTATATATTAAAAATTATTTTTTTTTTATTACCTGGTTCTTCAGAATCACTTATAGAACTAGATAAGGCAGCTTCATTTGCAGCAGCTTTTGTTAATTTATGCAATTGAGTATTTTCTTCAACTAATTCTTGATATTTTTCTTTATCAGCCGCACGTTCCTTAAAAGTTCAAAAAAAGTTTAAAAAATTAAATTTACCAATGCATTTTAATTTTTACTTAGATTTAATAGATTTACATACCAATGCCATATCATTCAATAATTGTTTGTATTTAATAATTTCAGATTCGAGTTCCAATACTTTATCCGCCCTTCTTCTCGATGAATTTAATTGATCTTCAAGCATTTCTCTAGTATCCATCAAAACTCTAAAATAAAAAAATATTTTATGTAAAGAAAAATATATTTTAATTCTATGTAAAAAATTAAAGAAAATACATGACAATATACCTATTATCTTCACGTAATTCCTCTATACGTGTTTTATAAAATTCTATATCTGTAAGTTTCTCTCTATATCTTACTACTTCTAATTCCAATCGATCAGCACGATCTGCTCTTTCAATTACAGCATCTAATTCATCTCTATAAGATTTTGCTGTACGTGCTTCATGCATCAATTCTTGATTCTAAAAAAGTAATGAAAATATTACAATTATAGATTTGTAATATTATTACCAAAGATTACTTACTAAATATATATTAAAAATAAATAATAAATGTTAATGAAATAAATGGTTAGACTTTAATATCGCATTTTGCTATTCATGAAAAAAAATTATATAAACATAGCTCTCTTACTTTTCAAAATATAAATATTTCTTGTTTAAATTAAAATTTTACGTTAAGAGAATTATTTTACGTTAAATAGAGAATTATAAATATTATCATTTTTTTCTATTATAAGTAAACAATGTTCTGACAGATGTCTTGACATTGAAAATAATATGAATTATAATAAATTAGTCTTTATCTATAGTTTGTGATATATGATAAATGTGAATTCGATTGCTGCGACACGGCAGCGACATGGTGATAATAAAATTGACTAAAAGAAATTAAATATTTATATTAATGCAAAATAATAAGTTAAGAACTTTAGAATATCTTTAATAGTTTTCAAAACATTAATTTTAAAATAAATATATATTTACAGAAAGAGATCATTTTCAATAATTCAAAAAGTAAGTATTATATATTCTTATAACATTATTTATATAATATTATTTAAAACAAAAAAATATTCGTATTTTAAAAAGAAAAAAATGCTGAATTTATAGATTTATTTATAATTTTTTTCCATTCTTATGAAGAGCAAAATATAATATTGAAATTTAACTATTTATTTTATTGAATAATCAAAGCATTTAGTTTATTTTTTTATATATATATAAAAAATAATAATAACGTACCTCTTGCTTTAATTTAGTTACTAACATTTTATGATATTCAAGTTCTTCTTTACATTCCAACAATGCTTCTGTTTTTTCTTCTCTATAAATAATTAACAAAAGAAAGAATATATCAAACATAAAAATAATTAAAAATATTATATAATTTCAAAATTGCTGTCATTAAAAAATCATAATACATACAATTCTTGACGTTGTTTTCTAACTTTTGATTTCCAATCAGCCAATTCAACTGCATAATGATGATTTTCTTCTCGTTCTGACTTAATAACAGGATTAGATTGTTGCACTTTATTTATTTCTTCAGCTTCAACACTAATTGATGAATCATTTCTTTCAACACTTTCATTTATAATAGTATCTCTCCATTTCTGTTAAATCAATAAATAAATAAAATATTCTGTATTTTATTAATGTAACACACAATAGTATTGATATAATTACCTGACGATATAAATCTAATTCTTGAGACATATTTTTTATTTCTGCAAATAAATATCCCATATTTACATTCTCCATTGCATCTTGAGTGATTACTATATCTTGATGATCTGTAACCTAATAAAATATCATTATTTTAATTTAAAAAAATAAAAAAAAAAAATAATTGAATAACAGAAATTAAAAATTTAGAAAACATACTTGTTTAATACATTCTACTATTGCAAGCTGAGTATCAACATTTAATGTTTTTATATTTGTAATAAATTTTTCTTTATTAGGACATTGAACAGCACAACCAAGGAGTAATAATAATAATAATTTCATTTCAGCAATATATAATTGTGGTTCTTTGCCTAAATTTATAGTATCTGGTAACTTTAGAAGTAAGTGACCTAATTCTTCTTCATAAAATTGTTTCATATTATCTACAATAACTTTTAAATTTTTTGTGCGAATTGATGGATTTCCTTCTGGAGGTATAACTTCATTATATAGTGGTTCTGGATCTCTATAAAATATAAAATTTTTTAAAATATTTAAATATAAAAATTTTTTTAAAAAATAGATATATATAAATTAAAACGATTAAAATACTTACATTTGCAAAAATACATTGTGTAATAATACACCACCCACTAAATCATCATAACTAGTTAATGAATTAGGATCCTCTAAGCAACTAGCAAACTATTATATAAAGAATATATTTAATTAGTAATTTGGATATTAATAACTTGAATAAAATATATTATTATATTAGATTCATAAAATTGACTTCATATTTAATAATTATTTAAAAAAACATTACAGTCTACAGTATAAACAAATAAATCATAAAATTTTAGAAAAAAAGAAACTTACCCATGTTACTAAAGGCCCAGACAATAAATCATCAATTTCAGAAGATGCCATTTTATATACTTTCACATTAATATGTAATAATTAATATTATCATTTCTTTTTATAAAAAGAAAATCTCTATTTATTTAAAAATTTGGTATAATAATATATAAGAAGTAATTTCATTAAAAGAATTATAAATTACATTTATGTATAACAAAATATGTAATAAAATAAATAAATTTTAAAAATCAGATATGATTTATAGATTTATAAAATATGCAAAAAGATTTATGTTTCATAAAAATAAATATTTTTTTCTTTGTTTCTACTTATTGCAATTATATATTCACTTGCATTTACTATGTATATATATATATATTATTAAAAAATTTTATAATTTCAAATAACTAACTATTGTTCTATAGTTAATTTCTACAACGATAATTAATTTAATGTTTCAATAACTTTATGATACTTAATTTCATTTATTTTTTTATGTTTATTCAATATTTCATGTATATTTTACTACACATGCAACAACAAAAGAAAATATAACTGTACACTTTTATATCCTTATTCAATGTAAAATATATTAATTATATTTTATACGAGTTATTTAATATCTTATCACTATTTGTTGAAGTACTTGAAGCGTATAAGACAATATACAATTTTTAAGAACACTTTGCATTAATAGGCGAAGAGATTAAGAGGATTAAATGTACATGTTCAACAATATAAACAAAATCTACATCTTGCAAACTAAAGAAACATGTATATATAAACATGACTGATTTGACGCCGGCTCAAAATTGTCTGCCTTTTTGATTGGTCAACATGATATATCAGCGTACTCTAACGGGTGCTATTAGAATTAGGAATAAATTTTATATAAGTTTTCAAAAAATAAAGAAAATTTTTCCACTATTGGTAGATGATATTTTTATTAGATTATATATTTTTTTAAATTTCAAATAAATAATTTTTTTATTTTTTTAAAATTATTTGAAATTTATAAAATAACATTAATTAATTAACTTAAGCAAATTTCATAATAAATAAAATAATTTTTAAATTTCTAATTAATTTGAAAATATATCTTTTCATTTTAGAGACAATTATGGATGAATAAAAATTATTTAAATATTCTTTAATTTAATTAGAATAAATAACATTTTCTTATTTAAGCAAATATTATATTACAAAAATTATATATATACTTGACAAAATAGAAATATTTAAAAATATATTTGTATATATTTGACTATTTTTTGATGTATTCAAATCTTTAAAATTTTATTT
>NW_006263356.1:661564-668202 GCF_000469605.1 Apis dorsata | reverse complement strand
TATAAATAATATGTATATAATACTTATAATAAAATCAAATTTAAATAATTGAATAAAAATTGTTTCGCTTCTTAATGTCTACTCAAACTTAATGTTTATTTATAAAAATCATATTTTTATTTATTTTAAAAATTAAATTATATGACTGCGTCAATTTCAATTATATAAAATAATATAAATTATTTATATATCATTTTTCGATATTTATTAAAAATATAACAATGTACATAACGATATAAAATATGAATTAAAATTGTAAACAATTTACTTGTAAACAATGAAAAAAAATAAATATATTCTCAATCAAAAAATAAATTTATTTTTTATGGCATCGAATTAAATGATTATAATTGAATGGTGTTTTTTTTTTTGCCAAATTTGTATAATAATGTTGAAGATTAAATAATATTATTACGATAAATAATTTTTAAATTGAAATATAAAAATGTCGAACACATGTTTGAATGAAAGTTAAAAATATAGATAATATATAGATAAGTGCATGAAAGTTATAAAATATAGATAAATATAGATAAAATATAGATACTTACCTATATGTAGATTAGAAGTACCTGAGTGTGTGCAAAAGACACGTTGGCTGTGGTGTGAAGCAACGTAGCTTCAGATTTTTTAAATAATGGTTCTGTTCATTATGATATAATTTTTAATATTATTATAATACATTTAAAAAATTAATTTGCTGAAATATATATTATTTCATAGTCTATGCATTTTTATTTAAGGTAATTGATATTTGCTTTTCTTTATAAATAAAATTGTTTATTATTTTAATATTTCAATATTTTGATTGCATATGGATGATATAAATTACTTATTTATTATACATTTTTTTTACATTCATTTTTATCTTTATTCATTTGTTATTAATGTTTAACCAATTTTATTGCATATTCATATTCTTTATTTTAAATATAAAGTATGTTTTAATTATATAATTAATATATTAAATTTTTTAATAATAATATAATCGCTTAATTTTTATTTTAGGTGTAATTATCTTAAACAAAATGAGAATTGTACAATTAAAGCGAAATCGTCTTTTCAGTATTATTATTTGCACTATATTTGTTCTTTACACATTATATATTGTTGTAAACTATTTTTCTGACAAACCTATCAATAATTTAAAAATATATTGGTCTGATGGTTTAAAAGATAAACAGGTAAATATATTATAATTTTTAATAATATATTATAATTTTGTATCAAATAAAATTCTTAAAACATAAGATTTATATATTTCATCATTAAATTAGATAGATTTTATAAAAAAATAATTTTATTCAGAAATTATAAAAATTAATGTTAATATGTAACTTTTTATTTTTATTATTAATAATTTAAATATATAATATGTTATAATAAATATTATATTTCCATAACATATTATAAATTTTTGTAGGTTCCAATTCTATCAAAGGAACTTGGTAACTTTGAACCAAAACATATATCAATGAGAAGTGGTCCTGGAGAAAAAGGTAAACCTCATATTCTTAGGGATGATCAACAGAATGATGTTCAACAATCAGAAATAGATTATGGTATGAATATGGTATGCTCTGATGAAATTTCATTAGATAGATTAATTCCTGATACTAGAATGCCTGAGTAAGTCAATATTGTTTTCTATTTTTTAATCAATAATTTTATAATATTATTTAAATTAAATTCTAAAATTTAAATAATATTTTGATAAAATAAATATATTATAATTAATACCTCAAATAAATAATAAAAATAATTTTTTTAATATGAAAGTTAACAAATTTTAGAATGTAATTACATAAAAAAAAAATAATATATTATTAGTAATATATTCTAATTAGATACCATGATAAATATATGATAAATATATTATAAATATTATATTCATTTATTTTATTTATAGATGTAAACATTGGAATTATCCAGAAATACTACCTAGAACTAGTGTAATTATTGTATTTCACAATGAAGGCTGGTCTGTACTAATGAGAACTGTTCACAGTGTTATAAATCGTACTCCGCCACAATTTTTGGAAGAAATTTTGCTTGTAGATGACTTTTCTGATAAAGGTGAATGTCATAATAATATAATAAAAATATTAAATCTATTAATTGTAAAAAATATTAAATAAATTAAATTATTTAAATTAGAAATAATAAAAAATTTCATGCAGTATTATTGAGAAAAATTATATATAAGATTATAATATAAATTTATATATATATATATATAAAATATATTTATTAATGAAATATATTTATATTTTTATAGATAATTTAAAGGGAGAACTAGAATCTTATATTGAACGATGGGGAGATAAAGTTAAATTAATAAGAAATGATAAAAGAGAAGGTTTAATAAGAACAAGATCACGTGGCGCACGTGAAGCTAAGGGCGAAGTTATAGTATTTTTAGATGCACATTGTGAAGTTAATATTAATTGGTTACCACCTCTTTTAACTCCCATAGCTGCTGATAGGTAATTTTTCTTTTATTGAATAATTTCCATACTGAAAAGTAGCGTATTATGATATCTTTATCTTTGATAATATTCTTTTAACAGTTAAAATTATAAATATATAATTCAAAAATTCAAAGAAATAGTGAAAGAAAGAGTTTATGAACATGGTCCATTCGCAGTGGACCAATGATGGCTCACAATAATTGCTAGAAGGAAAATTTTTATTAGAAAAACAAAAATATTCTTTACTGCATTCTTCAAGTAAGGTAGATGCAAGAAAAGATTTAAAATGTTAAGGATTTAATACAAATGTTATTTTTCTGTATTTCAATCTAATATCAATATAATATCAATCTAATATAATATTTAAATTTAAAATTCTACAAAACGCTTACTTTTCTCTTTGGATAGAATATGTTATTATTTATAAATTTCATAAAAAAAATTAATCACATTTGTTAAATTTTAGAACTGTAATGACAGTTCCCATTATTGATGGTATTGATCACAAGACATTTGAATATCGACCTGTATATCAAGAAGGACATTTGTATCGAGGTATTTTTGAATGGGGAATGTTATATAAAGAAAATGAACTTCCTGCACGAGAGAAAAAAACTCGACCTTATAACAGCATGCCGTACAAGTAATTTGTTTTAAAAAATATATTTAGACGCACAGAACAAAATTATTTAACATTCATGTATTAGGAAAACACTCAATTTAGGTCTCCTACTCACGCTGGTGGCTTATTCGCGATAAATCGTGAATATTTTTTGTCATTGGGTGGATATGATGATGGATTACTTGTATGGGGTGGAGAGAATTTTGAACTTTCGTTTAAAATATGGCAATGTGGAGGAAGCATTCTTTGGGTACCATGTTCACATGTTGGTCATGTATATAGAGGTTTTATGCCTTATACATTTGGTAAATTAGCACAAAAAAAGAAAGGACCACTAATAACTATAGTAAGTAAAATACATTCATTCTTAAATAAATGTTACATAGTAATATTTTTCTAATGTTTAAGAATTATAATTATTAATGTATTTTGATAAAATGATATATAATTATATAAAATGAATGTAAAAGTTATAAATTTTTTTCTTTCTAGAACTACAAGAGAGTTGTTGAAACATGGTTTGATGATAAATACAAAGAGTTCTTTTATACAAGAGAACCATTAGCGCAATTACTTGATCATGGCGATATATCGGAACAGTTAGAATTTAAAAGACGGAAAAGATGTAAAAGCTTTCAATGGTATATGGAAAATGTAGCTTATGATGTTTTTGATAAGTTTCCTGAATTACCACCTAATATTCACTGGGGAGAAGTAAGAAAAATAATATTTATATTAAAAATATTGTATATTTTGTTCAATCTTATTAGCTATAATTTCATTGTTTTCAATTATATTTTATCATTATTTTATTATTGTAATTATTATTTTGATTAATATTAAGAAAATATTTATATTAGTATATACTTAGCTAGCATCTATATCAATATACAATTAATTCAGTCGAAAATATACATTCTATATATAATACTATATATTATCTTTTTTATTAAATTTTAGTTACGAAATGTAGCAACAGGAACATGTTTGGATACAATGAGTCATTCTCCTCCTAGTTTAATGGCTACAACTGATTGCCATGGATTTGGTAACAATCAGGTAAGTTTAAATTATTTTTAAACAATTCTTTTTTAATTTTATAAACTATTATTATAAATATTATGATTAATTATGGTTTATATTTTTCAGTTAATTAGATTAAATGCAAAGGGCCAATTGGGTGTTGGAGAACGTTGTATATCCGCTGATAATCAAGGAGTGAAATTCGTATTTTGTCGCTTAGGGACTGTAGATGGTCCATGGCAGTATGATGAGGTAAATATCATTAAATATATTATTTCTTTATTGAATTTTTACTTCATTATGAATTTTATATTTTATAAAAATAATTAATTTTCGTAGAAAACAAAAACACTTTTACATAGAGTGCACAAAAAGTGTATAGCACTTCATCCTCAAACTCAACAATTATCATTAATGCCATGTGATATCAATAATACGTATCAGCAGTGGTCTTTCCATCAAGTTCATCCACAATGGTGAAGAAACGTAAGTACTGGTGCTACATATGAAACGTTTTATGCTGAATCAAAGATTTTTGGCAAAATTTTACCTATGCATTAATTTTTTTTATATGATAAATTAAGTTAAAATATATGATATTTTATTTTTCTCATAAATTTAAATTATGCAAAATTAAAAATGCGAATAAGAACATAAAATTACAACATAAATTTTTTTAAAAATAATAATAATAATTTTCAATAATAACAATAATAAAACTCTATGAAAAAGAAAATAGTGCTATAAAATATTAATAGCACATCTGTTATGTTGATATAATTTGAAGTTATTTTTTATTATTCACAATCAAAGTGTTCAAATACAATTTATAACATTAATAATTTATGATCATTAATAGAATCAATAATCTATTTGATTTATTATAATTTCAATGAAACCTATTTTGATTCAATATAATAATATAATTTATTAAAATATATTCATGATTTTTTTACACAATTGTCTGTAATATCGAATATATCTTTCATATTATAGTTTGCTTACATTTAATTTCATTTTTAGTTTAACCATTTTTCTTAAGAGATAGCATAAAGATGTTAGAATTATTTCTTTTTTAAATAGATAATGTTTATTTTTTTTAAATAAAAAAAGAACTATGCATATTCATTGATCACACAAAATATTTAAAAAATGTTCGTGAATATTTACGATAAATATATTGAAGCATTTATTTGTGTTTATCATTAATTCGTAAGTAATGATTTTTGAAAATAAAGAAAGCTGCATATATTATTTTTATAAATACTAATACTAATTTAAAATTTCTTCTAAATATATACATCTTATATTGATTATGAATATCGTTCGAAAATATTTACATTAATATTTAATAAATAATTATATACGCGAATATTTGTGTTCATATTTGCGTTATATGTTTGTACTGACTATTCAAAGTAAAGGTTCATGAACTATTTGCACACATATATATACGCGATTTAAGGTATGGTTAAATGCAATATATACAATGTTTCAATTATTTTGAAGTTCATTTCGTTTATTATCAATGTAACGTAAGAATGTGTGCTTCCATTTTCGACTGATTCTTCTTAAGAGAGCATGTTACTGATATAGTTTTGTAATGGTTTTTAATTTTTTAAAATACACTTTCAGGCAAAAAGTTACTTATTATATAATGTAAAAAAACGTAATGTTTTATCAAAAATTATGTATTGAAAAATAAAACAGATATTTATAACATTCTGTGTTTGAATTTATAATAATTCTGTGTTTAATTTGTTCTGACTATAAATTATGTATGTTGTTATATTATACAGTTTATAAATTCATATGAAATTTCATATGAAAAGATATTTTATTATTATGCTAATTATTTAAATAAATAAATGTTTATTTATGAATTTTTTAAATAATCATTCATCAATAAACTGTTCTTTTCCTAATTATATAATTTATCATAATCACAGTCAAATTTGATAAATTATAACGACTAGATCTAATATTATGAATACAGTTAATATCTCACACATGAACAAACATTAATCAAGAAGTTTGAGCGATAATGATAATGGTGTGACTCTAGTTTCTATAGTTGTTGGTCTTGCAGATGTCTGAAATAATCATATAAATTAATTGATATTTAATTTTTTTAAACAAAAGATAAAAAGATTTACCTTATTGCGATCTCTAATATTAAATGCACCATAAACAATAGGATTCATACAAGAATTTGTACAAGCAAATAGAAAGAGTCCTTTCTGGATTCGTTGATCAATTTTATATGCTGAATTTCGATCAATCCAGTACCTACATAATCGTTCCAATAATATATAATATTAATATATATTAATAATATAATAAAATACATAATATTTATTTATAATATATTAGTACATGCTAAAAAATAATAACATTTACCAGAGACTCATGACATAATATGGTGTCCAGCAAACAAAAAATACAGCTATAATAATCACGGTCATTTTTAAAGTTCGTATTTTTGCTCGTGTAAGAAAACCTATTGAAGAACGACGAATTTT
>NW_006263356.1:656733-661294 GCF_000469605.1 Apis dorsata | reverse complement strand
TTTTATTATTTTTACAATTATTTTATTTTTATTTTATTATTATTATTTTTTAATATTGAGTTTCAAATATTGAGTAAACAAAAAAATATTAAAAAATATATAAATTTAAAAAAAATAATTTTGAAAAAATATTTTAAAAACTCGTACAATATCATTATTTAGATTATTCTTAATTTTTTTAATATTTATTTATTATTTTTGAAAAAAATATAAATAAAGAAAAAATTTTGTTTCTAAAAGATTTCTTTAATATAAATTTTTTCGTACCATCTTCGCTTTTTTTTGACCTTCTACGTATTTCCAATAAAATACTCGTATAAGTATATATTATTACCACCAGAGGAAACCAATACATCATAATCATTCCAAAGAGAGAATAAGTTATTTCATGAGTATATGTTGGAAAAGCATTAAACGTGACACACTGTGAATACCATGTGATATTTGGATGAGTTTCTAGATGAAATACAATCGTCTAAAAAAAAAAATATGTAATAAGAAAAGTTAAATTTGTAATCAATAACAATTAATAAATATTTATATTAATATTATATTAGAAAAGATCTTTTATATCCTTAGGAAATTTTCTATTTCAAAATTGATTGCATTCAAAATAAACATTAAATCATGCAAAAAAAAATATATATATAAAACAAAAATAAAGATATAAAATTCTTTATCTGAATTAATTATTTAATTAATTATTATACCTGAGGTAACGAACACACAATAGATCCTATCCAAGCAAAGGATAGCATAATTTTACCTCTTTTATCAACATCCCACAATTGAAGTGGTTTTATTACTGCATAATATCTAAAGTGAAATAATTAAAATAAATAACGCTAGTATTAATAGCATACATTTATTAAATATAATATTAATAGAGTAAAAGATAATCGTTAAAAGAAAAATCGCAAAAAGTTAAATATCAATACAACATTTAAAAGCTTTTTTTTTTATAATTATATTATAATTAATTCCAAAATATATGACTTCCTAAATATTATTTCATAAATTTTTTTAATATATGATTTTTCATCATATTCTATTTTTTTTTTTTAAACAAACTGGATTATTTATAAAATGAAATAATAAATAGATATCAAAATTGATATCAAGTTTTTTTTTTTTTTACTAATATATAATTTTTCATAAAATATACCGAATATTCAATGTGATTATATATTTATAAAATCAATTGTAATTAATTAATTTTTCATAATAAACAATTATTGTAAATTTAACTCTTACGATATACTGACCTATCCATACTTATGCATACCAGAACAAAAGATGATAAATACAGACCAAATATTCTAAAGAAAGCCATTATTCGGCACATCACGTCCCCTGCTTTCCAGGAAACAGTGATCGCCCAACCAATCTCCAATGGCATCATTAAAAAAGTAACCTGAAAATCGTTTTCTTTTTTTTATTTTTTTCTTATAACAAAAGGTATTAAATTATGAATAACCGTGCCCCAAGTTGGATGAAGCACTGATCTATCCTTCACAATTTTTTAATATTTAAATCTTAAATTGGGTTGATCATAAATTTCATGATAAATGCTCATAAATCTGAAAAAAATTTATATATATATAATATAAATACAATGTTCTTTCATGATCTTTCATTTCGAGTTTTAAACAATTAATTTTTTTAATTATTTTATCATATATTCTATAATATTAATTTAAGATTCGAATGGATACATTGAATTTTAAAAATTTTTCAGATTTCTGATTCATCAATGTACTTTTATTATAGTAATATTATTACATTTTCAGCGCTCGATTTTGTCTGATCAGTATCTCATCCAAAGTTTGAATACATGCACACCTCTATTTTTGTTTAACGTTGAAGAAAATTTATATTGAGTGATACTCACAAGTAGATCAGCGATCGCAAGGTGCATTAACATAATGTGTATCCTCGATTTCGATACACGTTTACGACATGTAATTAATATTAACACCGTCGTATTCCCGATGGCGGATATTATCATTAACACACTGTAAAATACAATACTAATAATATGACCTTCGTTGAATCGCATATCAATCGGTAATAGTTCTGTATAATTCGAATTATTAACCCGCGAATTGTTTAATTCCGTGGTAGTGATTATTTTTATGCTGCTTCCCATAATGTCAAATTTTTAAAAATTCTGTTCAACAAATTGAATCAAATATAAATAAAATTGTATTTAGATAAATTATCATCGAAATATATATTACTTCATATATATTAATTATATGTTAGATCGCAATTCTTTATGTAAAAAGAACGAAAAAATTTATATTTTTGTGAATTATGTCAAAAAATCTGTATATAGTATTTCAATATATTTTAATTAAAATAGCAATTTTCAAATTAATTTTTAAAATTCGAATTCAAAATATTATTTATTTTAAATTCTCGAATGTCGGAAATATTTATCTTGTCCAAAAACAAAAATTGTAACTTTTTTTTTTAGAAAATTAGATTATTCATTGAATATAATTAAACGGAAATATTATTTATTTAAGTTTCGAGTGAAAAAGAAATAGCTAAATCAAAAGTTTTTAAGAGAGATTTCATATCTCTGGTATTCTTATCTTTAATTTTAATGCTTAATTACAATTTTATTAGATTCTTGAAAATTTGATTCTTTCTTGAAAAGATATGGTGTAAATGATACATTGTAATATCACAAATAAATTGTTTGTAACATTTTATTTGTCACGTGTGAAAAGCGTGTTGATCATTAATTTTTTCAGTAATCTATACGTATGTAGATTAAATAGAAATATATCATTTTATTTGTAATTTCATAACGAATATAATTTCTATAAATTCATTTTTTTCTTTGTTGCTAAATTTTCCATTACAGTTTGATATCGATATGGATAATTCTAGTCAACTCACCTTATTTGAAAATTTGCTAATTATCATAAAATAGCATATCAATCATTTGTACTTTAATTATGAATCACTCTTCATCTTTTGTGCAATTTAGATTTCCATTAATTTATCAAATTCTTCCAAATTCTAATTTCTAATTGATATTTAAATAAAAATAGAGATAATTGTTTGCTTTTTAACCATATATTGAACAATTGAATAATTGAACATCACAAAAAAGAATTTTATTATACTTTTAAATTTTCTAATTTTCAATTCTTCGATTAATTATCACTTTTTTTTTTCTATTTTATTTTTTATGTTTACTTGTTTTTTTTTAATTTTTAAAACATAATCAATTCAACAAATTATCCATAATTTTCGAACATTTCGAATATTTTGTATTTTGTATTTTCGAGTAACAAAATATTCTTCTATATGCTTTATTACGAATGTTTTTCATTTATTTCTGATTAAACTGTTTCGATGCACATAGATTAAATTAAAATATTTAAACAATTTATCGAGGAATATTTATACGAAGAATTTTAACAAACTATGACACTTTTTGAAAAATTTTAGATGATAATTCATATCACATATTTATAAAATAAAACTTATTTGTATAAAAGAAGAAATTATGGGAATAAATGGTAATATTGATTGCAAAGTTATATGACATCTTAACCGATAGTTTAAAACATGAATGACTTAATAAAGGAACGACAAATTTTTTTTCTTTTTTTTTTTTTTTACGAAAAAAAACACTACGAATACCAAGCAAAAACTGCAGTAGAAATTCCTGTAGTAGAACTAACATTTATAAATCCATGTAAATGCTTGGTCCAGTAATCTGGGGTCAAGTGTTAAATCAAAACCGATAACCATACAAATACATTGCCGTTATGATCTTATTTTTGAATATTGATGACAATTATGACGATTCAATTTTAGAAAAACAGTAAAAATCTTTTGGAATTTATTTTTAATTTTTAAACAAAATCAAAAGGATCTTTATTTTAATGAAGGAATTCTTATCAAGAATTTCCATTCAGATAAAACACGACTTAAAAATGTTGCATTTTGAGTTTATTTTTATATTTGAATATCTTACGATTTAATTTGAGCATTTTAAAACGTCTTATATAAATGTTTTTTAAGTTATGAATTCATTTTTATATAAATTCATTTTTATTATACATAAATGAAAGAAATTTACATGAAATATTAAATATAATAAAAATATATTATTCAACATAAAATTGAAAGTTAAATAAAAAATTGCATATATATATATATATAATTAACAATAATCGAGTAATTTATTATTCGTCCCAATCATCAGTATCTGGTTGAGAATCGTATTCGCTAGTAGCCGAATTTCTATCCGATGCAGCTGCTTCGTTTGGTTTAGGAGGTGGAGGAATCATACTGGACATTCTTTCCAGAGCACTACCTCCAGATCCAGCAATTCCTTTTCTCCTGAGAGCTAATTTTGCATGCAAATCGGCCATTAAATCACCTCCAACAGATGCGGAGGACCAACGGTTTCCTTTTTCTTCTGGTACTATACGTCTTAGTTTCGCTCTTCCTATACCACCAGCATTACGAATTGCTTCCATTAAATTCGATCTATCATCCAATTTCATTTTTCTCGGATCTTCGACACTTTTTT
>NW_006263356.1:646291-655944 GCF_000469605.1 Apis dorsata | reverse complement strand
CGGCGGTGGTGGTGTAATTAAAGGAGTTGATGACGAGGGATTTAATGATGAATGACTATTATTGTTAGAAGTCAAAGAATCCGAATTTGTTATATTTAATAAGATTGATGGTGGAGGAGGAGGTGGCGGAGCAAGCTCGGTAAGATTTTTCGAATAATCGCTATCAACAAAATTAGGTACATTTGGAATTTCATCTAGTTTTGTATTAGAATCCTTCTCATCCATTGTTGATGTTGGTGTTGGAAGATCTAGACGAACTGTGGGCGTTGTTACTGCTGAAGAAGGAGCAATGGGACTTTGAGAATTAAGATCTAAAATGAATTTTTCATCATCTACAATTCCAGGTAAATCAGGAAGTGATGCTGGCACATTTATCTGTGGTACCTGTAGAAAATATTTTATATAACAATTTTTTATTATTCATATATATTTAATATAAATTCTTCAGATAAAAGTAAATTTTTTTTTATTTGAATAATAATATACAATCAATAAGCAATATGTAAAAATAATATAAAATTAGATTTTATGAATTAATATATTAAAAAATCTTACCTCTCCTAAAGTTGGTGTGTATAGATAATTACTAGATAAATCCATTTCAGTTGATAACCATGGTTGTATAATAGAATCTGGTGCATCTTCTATTTGTTGTTTATCACTTAATTTGTGGGAAGTTTGTTTCATAGATATTTTATATGGATCATCCATACTATTGAACAAGAATGCACTAATTGAAGATAAATGAAAAGGAAATGTCATTTCATTATCTGTATAAACTTCTTTATTGGATTTAGATCGAACATGATAAAATTGTAGCTTTTCTTGTAAATTGTTATTTGTCATATATTGACCATCTTCTGTTTTACAATTAGAAGATAAATATGCTCCAGAAATATCTTTTATAGGTACAGAACATTTATAAACTTTTGGTATTTTATTGATATTATCATACTGAGGCGGTACAGCTAACTCATATTCCTTGTATGTATGACTAGCAGGATACCTTGCAGCAGAATACATTTTTACAGCTTTTAAATTTAAATTAGTTTGTAAATATTTTAAACGATCTNATATAATTAACAGCAGAATCTAAATTATCAAGAGCTTCAGCAATTTGGACAATAGTTTCTTCGTGCCTTAAGTTATCAGGAATAATACCTATATATTATATTTATATAAAATATTTATATTTATATTTAATTAATTTTTTCTACTAAATATTATCTATTTTTTTTAATTTCAGTTTCTCTATACTAATATTATTTAATAAACAATAAATATATACTATTACATAAATAAGATTCTTCATAAAATAAATGAAAAAAAAATATTGTATATAATAACAATCTATTATATATTTTACATACGTAAAAAAATTCAAATTTTATAAAAATATAAAACAAAATAATAAATAATTATATAAAATACTAAAAATATTACTAAAATAATATAATAATTATAATAATAAATAAAAAAATAAATTTGTTATAATTATATTAATGAAAAATATTTATATTTTTTTCGTTATATTATGATAAAATTGAAATAATTCATAATATTTACCAATTTCAATTCGTTTCGGCATAATTGATAATTGTTAAAAATATATATTTTTTTATTTAACAAACTATATTATACCAATAAAAATCACACACACATACAATTAAATTAAATTTTTTAATGTATTAATACTATAAATTAATTTCATTCATATAATAAATGAGGTTAAAATCGTATGATATAATCAAAACAAACTTAATGTTTTTTCCAAGAATATACACATACTTAGATGCGACATCAATGTTATTTAAAAATGCCCAATATAATTAATATAATTCAATGAATTATTATTATTTTATTTATTTGTTTTATTATATTTATTTTATTGTTATTTTTTTGTTTTTATTGTTATATTTGTTTTATTTTATTTATTTATTATATTATAATTAATATAATTCAATGAATTATTATTTACATTATACAATTTTTAAATATAATGGAATCTATAAAAAATTTCTAATACATTTGTGAATAATAAATAAATTTTCATTATCAATATTATTATAATTCAAACTTATAAACTTATTTTAAATTTATAAATAAAACTAAAGTCCAATACTTAATATATTGTGCTAGCAATAATGAAAAAGTCTGATTATAATGTAAATATAACCTATAATTTTTCATAATTTTAAAAAATATTTATTTTTTTAATATAATATATTATATATTATAATTATGATAAATAACAATTATGACTATGATACAATGCAATATAATGTATATAACACATTTATATTAATTAGTTGATTTTTTATTTTATATATAGAAATGGATTTTCAATTCAAATATGTTGTCACATTTATTTAAAAATTAAATCTTGCAATTATTAGAATTAAAATCAAAATTATAATATTAAGTATTTTGTAATCGTTTAGTAATGATTAAATCAATTTTTTTGTTTTATTATTTGCATCAAATTTAATTAGCATATATGTTTATATTAATTAAATTTAATTTAAAAAATTAAATTTTTATTTTTTATTACATTATATTATATTATTTATATTATAGTTATTAACCAAAAATCAAAACTATTGATCTACAATCTATATTAATCACACATGGTTTTTGACAGTTCGTGCCTCTTCGCGTATTTGAAAATTTTTTAACATATAGAATTTTAATATATTTTATGAAATTTGATAGAATATTACATGTACAGTATGAAATACTATAATATAAATGTTGTAAATTAATATTAATATTTATTATTTTATATATATATTATATATAAATATATATTATATGTATATATATGTATATAAAATGTATATATTTTAATATTATGCCTTGTATATAAAGAAAAATAATAATAAATATATTATAAATATATATAAAATTAAACAATAGTTATTTTGGTTAGTTAATATGATGATTTTAAATTATTATAATATTATATTAACAATTCGTAATATATTTTAATATCTATTCAATTACATTTTTTCATCTTATAGGTTATATTAATGTTGTTTAATAAAAATAATATAAAATATATAAAAATTTATAAAATAATATGTGAAAGAACATAAAAACTATATCTCAAGATATAATTATGTTTATTCATTTGTTGATGATAAATATAAATAAAAAAGTTGTACAGAGTACATTAAATACAAAAATAAATTTAAGTACAAAAGTCAAAACATATTATGATGTTTTGGGAGTACCTCCAACTGCTACATATAAGGAAATAAAATCAGCATATTATAAATTAACATTAAAGTATCATCCTGATAAGAATAAAAATGAATATGCAAAAAAAATGTTTCATGAAATTTCAAATGCATACGATGTACTTAGCAAATATAATACACGTAAGAAATATGATAGAACTTTAATCAAATATGATCATTTGCATCATAAACACAAGAAAATGAAAACATACAATGTTAATGAAACAAAAAATAGTTATCATTATACAGGTAATACTTCAGGGAGAATTTATGATTTTGATGAATGGGTAAAACAACATTATTCAGATTTATTTCAAAAAAATTTACATATAAAAGATACAGAAAAAAGATATAAAGAAAATATTAAAGAAAATGTAAATAAATCGCTAAATCTTTCTTCTTCAATAATCTTAATAATAATAATAACAATATTATTATATTTGAAAATATCAATAGAAAAAAATGATTATAAAAAGAAATAGGAAAAAAAATAGAATCATCAATCACAAACATCAATTGATTAGAATTATTTATTATTTATTTAAAAGATTTTATATAGGAGAACATTATAATTAAAAATATAAAACAAAATATATGTGTATAAAATATAATATTAAGTTTATTTCATTTATCCAAACAGATAAATCAGAAATATATGTAAAATTTTAATTTTTTGTCTATGAATTTTTTATTATTAATTGCTAATTAATTATATTAAATTAAAAATTGATTTAATGAACCATACCTATTACATTTAATATAATTAAAAACTCTAAATCTAAAATTAATTTAATAATAAAATAATTATTATAATTAGTTATTAATGTTTAAAAAAAAATACATTTATTTGAATTAATTACTATTAATATTAAATCAAATCAACTAAAAAACTAATATTAAATGTCAATATTAGAAAATATTATAGAAAAAAACATATGAATCAAAATAAATCATTTGTAAAATTTTAAATATATATAATTACTTTATTTATTGTATATTAAAATACTAGATATTCTTATTTTAAAAATGTATATAGTTTACATATATAGTAATTTTAATATATATTTCAAGAAATGAAGTCTATATATAAATATATTATAATAACATTACAAAATCTAATTTACTTATAAATTACTTTAACTTTATATTAACTTTAAATTAAAATGATTGATTTAATGATTGTTTTATTATATGCAATATTCATACTTTTTATTCATTAAAATTATTATTAATTAAAATATTTCTTATATATAATGCAAAATTTAATATTTAAAGATTAAATTGTTTTAAATATATAACATCATTCTATATCAGATATAATTTAATATGGCCTATAATGTGATAAACCTGATGGTACAGGCATTGGCATTGAAACAGGTCCAGTTGGATAAGGAATTGCAGGAACTAAGTTATGAAAATTACTAGCAATTGGATATCCAGGACCACTAGTCATGGTATGAGATTTTCTTATTAATTCTCTTAATTTATCTACTTTAACTTTACGTAAATGCATTAATTTACGCCGTGATAAAAATTGCTCTAAAAATTCATCGACTTCTATATCTCCAGCCAAAAATTTTTCAGCTATGGTCTGTATTAAAAAATAAAGATATTATATAAAAATATAATATAAATATTAGTAAAATATTAATGATCTTAATACATTGCCAATCAAGTAAATTTTACTTAAATAAACTTATTAAATAAAAAAAGATAATGAGAATTAATAATATGAAATTTAACATTAAAGTTATTATATTAATCTATTATTTACAAGATTAGCAATGTATGTTAATAATTATAATAATTATTAATAAAATCATACTTCTGATTCTTCTTCAATTTCAGCTGCTGCTGTTTGCAATAAATCTAATGCAGTATCAGCAGTCATTTCTCCAGATTTATTTTCTACAAATAAAAATTAAATAAATTGAATTCTGTTTATAATTATTATTATATATTATTTAAAATATATTACTTATATTATGACAATATATAATATTAATGATAGCAATAATAAATAATTTAATTATTGATTTCATTATTAATTTTATTTCACATTTTAAAATTATTAAATGTAACATGAGAATACATACTTATTTCTTCTAATTTTTCTTTTACACTTATGCATAATTTATTTCCTTTTTCACTAAGTTCTTTTAATATTTGTTTACCCTCTTGTAATTCAGGTTGTTTCGATAAATTAAACTCTGCTAGAGATGTGTTACTTGCCATTAATAATTCCTTTTCAGTTTCTAAATTTTTAAACTAAGAGGAAAATAAAATTTGAAATCATTATATAAAATTTTATAATGAACAAATTATAAATTATAAATTATAAAAATAAAAATAAAATAATTATAAAAAAAATATAAATTACTTGTTTTACATCTTTCACAATATCTTCGAATTTTGAATCATCATTTAATAATTCTTTTAGTTCGTCGTTTGTTAGATGCGACAATAGACCTAATGCTGCAGGTATATCAGGTTCTTGATTTGATTTAAACATTGTTCAAAATTATTAGTTCCGTTATTATAATTATATTCATGAATTAAATTTTATTTTTAAATAGAATGATTATGAAATTACTTATTTACGTTACAAAAAATCAACATCTTGATATATATAATAATTAATATAAAAACATATTCATTAAAATTTGCACATAAAAAAAATTTTAATATCGATAATATATAATCATCTATATTTATAATATATCAAATTATCAAGATTTAATACGATTTAATTATATAAATTTTATGAAAATATGCGTTTCATTTATTGACACAATCTACATATAAGTATATTTATATCACTTGGATTTATCATAGGATAATACGAATGTAGATATACGACTCAATATAAAAATAGTTTATATTATATTTTATACAAAAATATTCAAATTAATTATTATTATTTGAATTATTATTAATTAATTATTATTACTATATTTTTTCTATAAAATATTTAATAAATTTTTAACAATAGAAATATTAATAATTATTATCATAAAAATAAATTCTGCGTTAAATTTAAGTTTCAAATTAATATAAAAATTTAAAAAATATATTTTATTAATTTTTTGCTAATTTATATATATATTTTAAAAATATAATTCTATAAAATCATTTTTTCTTCTCTGTAAATAAAGTTTTGTTTTTCATTGATTTTCTTATAATCTTTTTAATTTTACTTTTTTTATTTTAATTGATTTTATGAAATCTATAAATTTTCATATTTTTTTTCTTCATATTTAATTGTCTTTTTAAATTAGAAATAATTATTGACAATTGATGTAATTTAAAAATTTATGTGTTTTAAAAGAAAATATTTAAAATACTTATTATTGTTATCATAAACTAGTAAGTTTTATATTTTCAGTTGGCGATAATCACAATTTTGCGTTCATGTTCATGATTCTTGATTAAAAATATGAAACATTCTATGTTTAAAATGATAACTATAGGATACAAGTTAACATTATTGTGTAAACAGTATAAAAATAACTAAAAAATATTATATATTAAATTATATTTACGATATCAGTAAAAACAATACTTTTTTAAAGTTAAAGAAAATCAATAACAAATTCTGTTAATTATATAAATATTA
The DNA here is from genome assembly GCF_000469605.1 of Apis dorsata. NCBI lineage: Eukaryota > Metazoa > Arthropoda > Insecta > Hymenoptera > Apidae > Apis > Apis dorsata. The sequence continues at coordinate 649,089 of NW_006263356.1, read as the reverse complement.
TTTATATAATCGAAATATGAATAAATTACAATTATATTTTCAAACACTTACAAATATAAAATATATAAATTATGAAGGTAAATTTAATTATATACAAATATTATAAAAGAAAATTTTATTTATATATAAAAGTATAGTATTATATTTATAAATGTAGGTTGTAGACATATTAAACGATGGGTAGCTCCTACTCAAAAAGAAATAACTAGAAGAAAGAAGAAATTACCTCAAATTGAATCACATCGTAATAGTTTTATTGAATGGAATAGAAATGCAGAAATATATGCATTTAATGAAAGACTTTCAGAAAAATTTAATACTGAGAAATTGAATCAAGCATTTATACATAAATCATATATTCTTGAAGAAATAAAAAAACAGAAAGAAATGGGAATAAAAGAACCTTTATTTGATGTACAAAATAATGAGGAATTTATTAAAAAAGGAAAGGAAATAACATCAGCAGTTATAAAAAAATATTTAAACCAAAATTTACCAAGTCTTCCTGAAAATGGTATTATGTATGTATAAATAATATATATATAATGATATATGTATGTATAAATTATATAAGTATATGTATATCTGATTGATGTATAAAATAATTTAATTAATCAGATTTCATATTACATATTTATAAATATTGTTTCAGAGCATTTCATGACTATCTTATGTCTCAAGAACTATTAGCTACAGCATCCTTGCATATTGGAACAAAAGACATTATTTTGACTGGTGTTTGTATATACTTATTATATAATATGTAATTTATTGTACTTGTTGCATTTTGAATTTTTTATTTTATTATATTAAGTAAAACATTAATTTTTTTATATATTATATGTAAAAAATATATAGTAATAAATTAGTAATTCCATATACATTTAGGAGTATCCTGTATCCCAAGAAACATTGGCACAAACATTTCTAGCACTTGTGGGAGCGCTTGCAGAAAGTGTTGATGTCAATCATGCAGGTATTTTTGTTCGAGATTTTTTAATAGCAGGATTAGCCAGCAAAGATTTAACTGAAATATGGTGTCCAACCAAACCATTTGAAACATTAACTGATATGATTTCTATGAAAAGGAAAGTAATTATAGAAGCAAGACTTATTGGACAAGCTGGCAAGAACACAATTTTATCAGTTTATCATATTGGAATTTATGCAAACAAAGAATATTTGGGATCAGGTAATAATATCAAATTTGATGTAATATGTATAATAAATAATTAATAATATAATAAATAATTAATAAATCATACTTGTAGGTTTTGGACAAACTGTTGCAGAAGCAAAAGATGTAGCTGCCATTAATATATTATCTCAGATGTGTGGATTGTTACATTCAAGTCAACCATTACGATTTAATGAAAAAATAAATATATCTGTTTAAAAGCAATTATCATATGATAAAAATTGTATACAATATATTTAAAATATTTAAGAATATAAATTATAACTATATATATATGTATATATGTAAAATATTAGTTTTCTAATTGTTTTCTTATTGAAATTATCCTATAAAATAAATTATAGTAAATAATTAAATGATATAAAAAAAATATTAAAAAAAACTAAAAATTAGTAAAAAAAATATAAAATAAAAAACGATAAAATATTTGTGTATAAATAATCATAATATACTTTATTTTATATTTTATATTTTTTAGATATTTTTATCTATTATGTGCATTGTATAAATTTAATTCTTTTTGTTTAATTTTTTTTTAATTTTCCATAAATATCGTTATCTGTAAGTTATTGTAAATTAAAAGATTTCTATGTAGAAACAGATAAAATCATATATCACTATATGTCATTATAAACTTATTAAAAGTTTACAACTTTTTAATCTCAATAAATAATTTTAAAATAATTTAAAAATATAGTTTTTGAAAAATATATAAAAAATATATACAAATATAATAAAAAATTAAAATATATAATAATATATCATTTTATATATAAATTTATGAAAAATAAGTCAGAATGTATATGACATGATTTAAAATGTAAATATTTTGATTAGTTAAAAGGTTATATTATTTTACTTTTACGAGATCGCCATCTCATGAATTCAATGAACCACATACGTAGTTAAAACGTGACGAAAAAGTATATAACGGTATTTAACATTCGTATTGACAAAATTTTGCGTGTAGTAAGAGAGCTGAAAATATTTGGTGTTTTTTATATAATTTTTGTTTTAATTGGTGTTTGATATTATTAAAAAAAGTTTATAATATATATAGCTTCTCATATTATAAAAATATTATGATTAATATAATTTGTACTTAGAAATCACATATATACATTACACCAATAGAGATTAATAATAGAGTTTTTAAATTGATATAAGTTATTTATAATTTATTATAATATTTGTTCATATGATGTTCTTCAAACAATTTTTCAATCCTTAATGTAATTTAATATAATTATTGCATATATAATATAAAAGTATATGAAAAAATAATTTCATATATTTTTTTTTTGTTTATAAAAATATAAATTATTTTCATAATTGTGCATGTGATTATATTTTTTGTTCTAAATATTATATAATTAAATATATATTTATATGATTTCGTTTATTTTATAGTATATATATTTTAAATTAACATAATATAACATATATAATCGTAGATTGAATAGAATATTGATCATCTTAATGAATATTTTTTCTTTCTTTCATTCATTTTTTTTCTTTCTTTCATTCTTTTTTTTCATAAATATTTTAATTTTAATTCAATAATTATAATGAATATTTTAATTATTGGATGAGATAAAAA
>NW_006263356.1:642710-645874 GCF_000469605.1 Apis dorsata | reverse complement strand
ATATTATTATCAATTAAAAAAATGTATATATAAAATTTAACATTTAAGATGCAAACCTTATATATATATATATATATATATATTATATATATTAGTATTAAAAGAAAATTAAAAATAAGTAATATTTCTTTAATTAATAAAGTTTTTAAATTAAAGATGTTTAATTATTATTGCAAATATTATTTAAAAAGAAGATGAAAATCTGAAATTATAATTTTTATATATGTTCAGAAATTAAATGTCGTCCAAAATTTTTCTATATCGGTCGTAGGTATAATATTGATTACTTATGATTCATGCTATCCCCTTTAAGGTGGTTCATCCTTGTCCCCATCCACACTCCACCGCTCTGAGTTTCCGCCACTTCTACCTTCTCTCTCTTTCTCTTTCTCTCTTCATTTCTATTTCTCTTTTTATATATTCGTCTCTCTTTTTATTCTATCCATTTCTTTTGCACTTCAGTCACTTCTTTCTTCGTCCCACTTATTTCTGTTCTTTCTTTCTTTCTTTCTCGCTTATTCACTTACATACATATATATGTACGCGTGCGCGCACACAAATATACGCAATCACACGTATTATCCCACTACTTGCTATATTCCTGCGAGTAACGACTCAATGGCGCTGCCACACCCTTTTGCCATCGAGTAATCAGTGTTATTGTTTTACAGTTTCACTTCTGTTATTATTTCTCAGTACAAGAAGTGTAATGTATCGATTGGCGATATTTTAAACATCAGAGTATTTATATGAACGAAATAAAAAGGAAAAATGATGATTCAGCATCAAAATCACTTTTATCGATAAAGAAGAAATGGTATATAATTTATGTCAGTCTACGCCCCTGGATTCTTGGTGTTTGAGTCTGGTTCAGATACGATATTTTATTTATCTTGAAACAAATTAAAAATTTGCAAAGCATAATGAGAATTCACGATTGTAAGATAAAAATTAATTTGTTGTTTCTTATTATTCAACTACGCGAATATTAGATTTACTTATATATTATATTAAAAAAATATTTGATTTAGAACATTTTAAATTTAAAAATATAGAAAAATTAAATTTATAATTAATTTTAAATTAAAAGAATTCGAAATAAAATTATTAATATATTTTCATAAATCTTTAAGATCTAATAATTCTTCTATCAAAATTTATAAATCATATATATATTTTTCAACGAAAATATAATATATTCTTATACATATAATTATTACATATTAAATACGATTTATTATAAAGTTTGATACCGACAAACGATAATAAAATCTCTTTAGTTTGTAAAATATATAATAAATGATATGTATAGATAATACATTTCAGTATTTAATATAATATAATTTATAGTAAAATATAATTTAATAGTAAAATAATATTAGGCAAAAAAATTATTATATTTATATAAATATATATGTGGATATATTTATTTAAAATATGTCGAACGTTTTTTCTGAAATCTCAAGAGATCGGTGGAAAACTTCGTAGCCTGTTTAAGACTCAGTAGATCTCTCATTCTCTCGTGTATTTGCCCCCTCCCTCTTCTTTCTATCTCCTTCAACTCGGTAAAACGGGATTCTTTCCTTCTCTGGCTGCCGTTCTCCGTACACTTGTGTGTTGGTGGATTGCTTGGCGTCCATGAAGCCTTTTGCGACGTTGCCATGCGTAATGCATCGTTGCCGGGCTCTTGCACTGTTTCGTTCCTTTTTGCTCGTTCACATGCTCATTTCATCTCTCTCGTACTTTCGTATGTGCGCGGCCAGGATCAACCATATACCCTCCTCCGCCAACGGCCGATATCCCTACCCGTACTATTCACAGTCCCTCTGCCCCTTCGCGTCATTTCTCTACTCTTCCCTTCCTACCCAACCCTTCTCTTCCCTTCTACCCAGCCGCAAAGGCAGCGAGTTTGCTTGTGCTCCGTACAGTGCCGTATATATTACTTTAACTTACTTGTATGTACATTTTTCACAAATAAATTTCATTACCATCAAAAAATAAACTGAATTTTATAAAAATATAGAAATAAATAGATTTTATAAACATATGAAAACAGAAATATGAGATATAAATATATGTTTGTATTATTTTTAAAATTAAAGAAAATGAATTGAACAAATATAAAGTATAATATTGTAATATATTGAATTTCTATATAAAGATATGTAAAAATATAAAATAAATAATATTTAATATATTAATAATAATAAAAATGAATGTTATAATTATTATAATTATAATATTTTTTTTATTTACATAATAGATTTTTTATAATTTTATAATTTTTTATTTCTGATTTATTGTATTTTATTTTTCGTTTTGAATCATTGTATTGAAATATTATATTGAATCATGTGAACTGAATTATTGTAATTAAATTTAATTTTAAATATATAGGAATTAGAAAGATATTATTATATTAATATAAATAATTTTTAATAACTGATGATTATTATACAATTTTATTTAATATTCAATTTTTTATTATTTGAATAGTATATTCGTAGATTATAATATAATTTTGATCATTTTATATTCTTATAATCAATCAATTTTCTAAATAAATGCCAAAATATTAATCATTTAGTAGTTTATAAAAAATAATAAATTTTAGTCAAAGTGCAAATTAAAAAATGTTAAAAATAAATATGATAAAAAAAATTTAAAGAGTTTAATGTAAATGAATCACAGATGATCAAATTTAAAACATATTGAACAGTATATATACATAACATATATAAATAAATGTTCAAAGTACATTATACAAATTCATATTTGGAAAATAATATATGATGTAAACTTTAGAATATGTATATATAACGTATATGTAACATATTGAAATATCTTGCAATATTATAATTAATGTATATATCACATTTTATTCTTAAACTATCACCTTTAAGTCGCGAAGATCTTTAGGATTGTATATGTATATCTCTGTTCATCCCGTTACATGCAAATTAAACGTTACATTTTTTATTAATTTGTTATATTAAAAATTCTAAGTATATTATATAAATGATTTAAAATTTGATATATAATATAATAATAAATATAAAAATAATAATAAAAAATAAAAAAATGTTAGATGATAAACGGTGGCGCTGTAGGAACCAAGAATAAACGGTCCTGAGCTGTGTAGACCTCCGTCCCCCGCGACGCTA
>NW_006263356.1:638885-642448 GCF_000469605.1 Apis dorsata | reverse complement strand
ATACGTCCCCGGTCCCTTATGACCCCACCTGCCCCGTATCCAGAAACTTTACCCTCACCCCGCTACATTCAGTCCCTCCCCCCGATCCTCTCTCTGATTCCGCCTTGCCTGCTGCCAGCCAGCCGTCCGTCCTTACGTCCGTCCGTCCACCGTTTGGATCTATGGTTGTGTCGGTGGATTTCGTGACGTTAACCTGGCGGCCCTGAAAACGTTGGACTGACCGTACGATTTTGACTACCCTTCTCGTTAGGGCGCGAATGTAAGACGCGAGTGTTTTTTAATCATCGCAGCCACCGCACTGGAATATATCATAGACTAGTTCGGGTAAGAGAAGAGAAATGTGTGGTGAAACTAACCGATACGTTCCCGGTCGTGTTAAACTCCTCTAAAGGAGTATAAGAAACTTTTAAACGACCAGTGTTTGATAAAAAAAAATTGGTGCATAAGAAAAAATTAGCTAAATATATTTCTTTAGGTTCTGTTTCTTTCTTTCTTTTTCTTGTGCATATACATGCACATTCATATACACATACATATATATGCATGCGCGCGCACACACATACACATTCTATACTATATATACTATCCTTTTCTTTTATCTTCCTTTCTTTGAAGAATATGCGTAAATGTATATAATTTATCCTTTCCGTTCATGTATATATTCGAATCAACATATATTATTAATTTATATCATAAAATATATTTTATCCTTTTCTTCCCTTCTCTATCTGTCCTTTTTTCATCTTCTCTACATTTATTTTGTTTTTTCTTCGGATAGAATAAACGGGGTAATAGAAAAAGAGAGAAAATGAATACATCTGTACTTATATGCAAACTTAACAACTATATAGTGGAATTACGAAGTGAAACTATGTATTCTTATAGCATTGTAACTGAAAATGATTCCATATATACGATACATATGTGCCGTCTGTGTTCGTCGATTGTAATGTTCATCTGCAACATTTAAAGTACGTTCTAATCGGTTGGTCGATCCATCGATTCGTTTAGTTCGTAGCGTGGCAATTTATTTACTTCATATTCTTCAGTTTTTTGGGCACATACATTTTTTCTATTTTTCTTGCAGTTCTATCTTTATTTGAACTGTATTTTTAAGATTATGGAAAATAATGTGTTTATGTAGTGTTTCATGGTGTTTCAAAGTTACCGACCGAGTGTTACTTCTACTATTTTTCTGTGCAACATTGCAACGTTTGGTTACTTGCATATTTAGATTTTGTGTGTTCTGTTTCTTTTATCTTCGACAAATTTAAAGGTGTTTCGATGAATTTGTGTTTTGGTGATATATTTCAACAGTGTATCCTTTTTTTACCGATACCAAAAGTTTTTTTCATTCGTGAGAATCACATTTTATAATGGTGTCCGGAGCAGTGTCAGAGTGCTGGAGAGTATTCAAGATCCTGAAATAGCAAATCTAATAATAGGCGATATCTTATTCCGACCACTTTTCGTGTGAACTTGAAGAGATAACAACGCAGCGTGTGATTAATTAACGAACAATCGTACGTATGTTATATAATTGTTACATGTCAAAAAACAAAAAAAATGTTACCGTATTGTGAGTGGATGAATTTAATACGATCATTTTTTCTTTCTTGCAATTCTTATGAGCCATGCTGTGAAACGTTTACTGCCCGAGGAACTCGAAGCGAACTCGATCGCAACTGTTGAACCGATGGTGACGTGTCTCATTCTTTTACATTATATCAACTTTGTTTTCTTCATATCTTGTCACAAACGACAATGTTACGTTTTAATTAGCTAACGAAATTGGTGATTCACAACATGCTAGTTAAGTGATAAGAATACGATAATTGTTATCCTTTTGATAATTGTGTAAATATTTCATTAAAAGCGCGTTTTTTTTTTATTCAGATTATGATCATAATTGTTCAATTGATTTATATATATTGTTACAGTAAAATGTAAAAAAATCTTCAAATTATTCTTCGATTTACACTCTTATTTTTTTTATTCAATGTTACTAATATTATTATTACTGACTTTATTCTTGAATTTTGAACTGATAAATTTGATTGATTTTGAATTGAAGATTTTCATTTCATAATATATAGATTTATTTTAATCATAGTTATGTGATTCTATTGATCGTCAATTTTTTATAGAATTGGGTTCGAAAAATTTCAACACTCATTTTTGCTTAAAAATTACATTTGAGAACGTCGACTATCTAATTTTGAGTACACGCCTACTGTTATGTAAGTGAACTATACAAGAATCGAGTACCTTATCAGTTATCTGCAAAGTACTTTGATCGGGTAAAACAGTTCGATACTGCGATTGATATTGATATTTCAATAAATACTCGCATTGAGTTTGCTATACATCATGTAAAAAATGCATTTTTGCTTAAGCCCCTTAGAATTTTTTTGTTTCTTTGTTCTTTTAAATTCATTTTATTCTTCCAATTTTTTTTTAATATCTTATTTTTTAGATATAAATTTTCAAATTTTATATCTTTAAAATATAATAATAGAATATTTTATAGAAAAAAATAAAATTATGTTCTCTTATTTTTAATTACATAAAAAAGTTATACGAAATTAATAAAGTAAGTTATATTTTGTGAATATAGAAATCTTAATTGAATTATAAATAAAATTCTTAAATAAAATTGTCTTTGCTATAATCGTATTTTATCTAATAAAATATATGAAAAATCTTTTATACACGAAAGTTAAAATTTTTTATAAAAGACAATCATAAGATAATATAAAATACAATCATTTATTTTAAATATTATTATCACAATTTTATATTTTATTATATTTTATTTATAATATTTTATTTAATTATTACAATTTTATATTTGTATAAAGATTTATTAGTTAATTTTTATTTTTTTTTTATAATTTCAATTGTGCAAAAAAAATAATTTAATTAATTTCAATTTTTTATAATTTGCTACTCCTGCTAAAATGCGATTTTTTAATTTCAATTGCTCATGATTTTTTACGTTTAGAATACGATTTTTCTATTTGCTATTAGCATATAAATATGTAATTCTTTGATTTCAGTTGCAATTTTTTCGTGGTTTTTTACGATTTAGATAACGAATGCAATTCTGCTATTTTAATTTTGATTTCTTGCAATTTAGTTTTCAAAAAACAAATCTTTTTAATTTAAGTTTTATTGATTTTATTATTCATACATTGTTTTTATCATTTTTTTATTATAATTTTTTATGATTTTTATTACTTTATTATTTAATTCTTTAATTGTTTTTTATTTTAACTATTTATTAGTTATTTTATTATTTACTTATCTTGATTTTTTTTTCATAAGCGAAGTTTCTTTTGTTTAATATATATAAAAGAAAAAAATGTTAAAATTATAATTGCTTTTTTCGATATTTATCATTATATACAATTATCTATAATAAAAACTTATCATTCATTATTTTGAAATTTTATTTATTCATTTTCTTTTTTATAGTTCATGTTGTTTTAATAATAAAATTTTTTATAACTGCCTTTTTTGTTTAATTTAAAACATTTTTTATTTCATTTTTTAGTTTTTAC
>NW_006263356.1:638419-638701 GCF_000469605.1 Apis dorsata | reverse complement strand
CTTTAAAATTATCAAAATTTCATATCGTATTTCTTTGATTTCTTATATTTATAATTTATTATTATTATTATTTTATATTTATAATTTATATTTTATTTGTGCTTTATTTATTTTGAAAAAGTTTCAAGTTTAATTACTTTATATAAATAATATATAAAAAATAGATTTTTCTTTTTTTTTATTTATAGGAAAGGTGTGTACTATGATTCTATTGTTACATAAAAGATCTTAATGAATCATGATAAACCAAAAGATATTTTTTTTTATTTTGATTTTGCAATT
>NW_006263356.1:637432-638396 GCF_000469605.1 Apis dorsata | reverse complement strand
TTCAATTTCATTTCATAATCATTTATGATATAATATAAAAAATATAATATATAATACTGAACGCATATAATTACTGAATTATGTATTAGTTAAAATTAAATTTTTATTGATTCAAAGATTTTTCTAATTCTATTTTTCTAATTGTTGTAAATATTATTAAATATTTAAATATAATGTAGAGAACAAATAAAAAAAATATTTGAAATAATCTTAAAAATGTAAACAAATGTATACAAATGTATTTTTTAATACATATATATATATATATATATTGTTTAATATATATATAATATATATAGGTGCATTCTATATTATTTTTATAGATATGATTAATAAATTAAAAGAAAAGTAACTAATATTTATATATATTAATTATGACATTTCAAAAACTGTATTTAATTGTACTTTAACTTTAATACTTTAATATTTAACTATATTTTTAAATACTAAGAGTGAAATGCATGTAATATAATATATATATATATATATTATATTTTACATATATATCAAAAAGATAAAAATGTTTAAAATCTTTTAAACATTTAAACTGCCTTATGTATGCAGATTCAAAATACATTCAAAATATTAGAACATTGAATAATGATTATAAATATTTTTTAAAATAAATGAAACAGGTATTATGATCTATGTATAATTTATATAATATGTACTTTGTTTTCTTACATAATTTTCATGATAAACGCATATAATTGATATAATATATATTATATAATTATTATATATAATATATAATAGAAAATTAATATTTTTATAAATAATTTATTTTGTTTTTATATTTTATATTTAGTTTATTTTTAAAAATACTTAAACAAATTGTTTTAATAATTAAAAATATTTTTTAATATATAAATTAACATAATTATGAATAATAATCAGAATAAGTAAAAGAATTTGTGAACAAAATAGTCCTTTCATTGGTATGATCTATCTCTTCGCGCTCGCC
>NW_006263356.1:631058-637417 GCF_000469605.1 Apis dorsata | reverse complement strand
TTTACGCGTTGACGCGCTACAAAACTACAGTCCAGTTCGGTTTGATTCGACTCTTCTCGGTTCGATTCGGGCCGACTTTGAGTCACAACGACTGCGGAGCTATCGACCGTTCTAGGTTTAGCAAGATAATAATAATTCGGATGGAATGTATTCAGCGGGAATGGAATGAATTCTTGTATATACTTTATAACCTGCTGTATTGATATTATTAGTTTTAATATTAACTGGAATATCATATATTTTATATTATTATTCATATATATATTTTATTATATTATTCATATATATTAGATATATGTATATTTAAAAGACTATATTTTTAATCATTTTTGGTAACATTTTATTTGTTAACAGATTTTATACAACCTTTGTTCATATTTATTATTTATTATTAATGAAGATCAGTTATTTCGAAAATATTAATGCATTTTTTTAAAATTTTTCTTTCTATATTTGTAAAAATTTAAATTATTGAAAAGTATTTTTCATAATTAATTTGATTTAACTAATATTTTTTTTCAAATTATATCTTGAATAAAACTTTGTGTATGAATTTCATGAATAAAAAATAACAATTTTATATATGATCTTTTTTTTATTTTTATGCGTGTATTATAGAAATCAATTTTATAATGTATACACATTTGCAATACATTCAATGTTAATTACAATAAAATTACTTACACATGTTCATATAATCGGAAAAAACAAGGATCAACATATTTTTTGTTAGCTATATACGTTCGAATTTAATATAAATTTTACTAATTTTGACATATAAAAATATTTTTCAAAAAAATCATTATTAAAATATATATAATATATATATATATATATATATACAAGAAGTATTTTTATCAAATTTACTTTATATATTGTTAAAATTTTTATACACACACACACACACAAGTTAAATAAAATACGAATTAAATTTAATTTTTTATATTAAAAGAGATTGTTTCAATTATCATTTCAGAAGTTAACATGATAATTATTTTTATTGTCTTTTTTATTTTTTATAGTTTTGTATAATGAATTATAGAATTTGTTTATATTTTCCGACTATTTGTGAAAATAGTAAATAATAAAAATCATATTTTTTTTTATAAGTACATTACAGTATTATTTAAATTAAACACAAATTGTTATATATTTATTTGAAACTTAAAAAAAATTATATTTTGTTTGTTGAAATTTTATTTTATTTTAGAAATTGTTCTAATTATATTGAAATTAAATTATTTTTGATATTTTAACAAATTATGATGATAAATATATATATTCGTATGATGAATAATATTTTAATTTTTTCAATTATTTTTATTATCATTTTTTTATTTATTTAATTTGTTTATTTATGAGATTATTATCATTATATCTCGTTACGAAAGCGTTTTGATGTAACTTATTTATGTTTATCCATCTTTTTGGCCGAACATTACTCTTTCGCAATCTTTTAGAAGTCAAGATTTATAAATGTGCTTCATAAAACATAACTATATCTTTATTTTGCAAGGTAAAAGACCTCTATTCTTACTTTAGATCTATAGAAAATTTAAACATATTAAAGATATTATTTAATAATGTGAATTTTGCATTATTTATAATTATTTAATGAGATATTTATTTATCTTCTATATGAATATATTTTATATTTTCTGATATAAATTTTTGTGTAAATATTCAAAAATTATTAGTATAAAATTATTAAATTATTATTATATATATAGTATATTATGAAGATCGATCATTTTTATTCTACTCAATTTGATTTTAAATGCTTTAATATATTTAATAATATGTGCGAAGAAAATTCTATATATATTTAATTTTTATTTTGAAATAAAAATTATGTATATTTGTTTTATAGCACAACTATAAAATAGTAGTCATATATATATATTATAGTCATATATTATATAATATATTAGTCATTAAATTAAACATTAATAACTAATTAAAATAACTAACTGGTACTGTTAAGTAACTAATAATTAAATACTATTATTTAATAATCTTATAAATGTCAATTGTTAAATGCAACAATTAATATATGAATACACATATGGTTTTAATTATATGAAAAAAAATTTAAACATAATATATTTTTAGACTTTTAAAAAATCGAGAAAATATCCGTTATATTATATTTATATAATATTTTTCTCTACGAATGAGAATGTATATATTCTTAATTTTTTTTTTTTTTTTATTGTATTGAATATAGTTTTTTTTATTTTAGAAGCACTGAATATTTCAAAAATTTTATAAACATTTTAAAAAATAAAGTAATAAGATATATAAAATGATATAAGAAAATATTTTTTATGGAATTGTAAAATATTAATATTTAGTATTTATAAATTTTAATTTTCAATATTAAATAATGACTCTGCACTTATTTATATAAATTGCAAATAGATATTAATAAAATTAAAAAAATTCAAAATTATATTTGAATATTATACTAATATAATTTAAAAAAATAATATATAAAATAAAAATAGTATATAAAAAATAAATAATAAATTTTAAATAATTAATAATTAATTCAAAATTATTGACATAATTCTGACATTGATATCAAAATGTATTGATATCTATTTTTTTTTATATATTAAATAACAAAAAAATAAGATATATAATAAATATTATTTTGTTTACAGGAATACTGCCGGGACTATTGCTGTTGCTGCCATTATCACTACACAAAAATATAAGAAGAATGATATCCAAAGATAAAATGCTTCGATCGATGAAGTAATTTGCGCAACAATAAAAAGATTAGGAAGAAACAGAATTATTAATTTCAAATATGTATTAGAAAGCCTGTATTAAAAAACGAATGGAAACGAAACGAAATAAATACATAAAGGAAGCAGAAGAAGATTAATAATAGTGAAAGAAACAATAGAATGATATATACTTTAAGAAGAAAAGAATATTGATTTGAATATTTTTCGCACGACCAGTTTTGTGATGATTCGCAAATGTGCGTATGTGTGTACGTGATTGTGTATATGTTAAACTGTGCGCGTATGTTTCTCGTTCTGCCATCTTGAAAGTCATCCAATTTCTTTCTCTTGGTGGCGCTGGCTCACGTGTGCGGGAAGCGTGCACGGTGCGTGCATCGTACACGCACTGTGCTAGGTTGCTATAAGCGAAGAAATCTCGCTTTGAGAATAACTGCAAAATAAAGATTTGTCGATAGCATATAATAAAACTGCGCGATGAAAGCAAGTTTGTCGATAAATTTATTTCTTTGTGGGAGTGATAACGAGTGTCCTAACAATATTAATAGTGAAAGCAGTATCAATAGCAATAACAATCTCGGCAACAGTACACATGACATTAGTAACAGTAAGAAAAACGTATATGACAATGGTTTTAACGGCAACAAGAAATCACAAGTGGAATATAATGTGCAAGTTAAGTGTAAGCCATATGGCAATGATGAGCAGTTGCATTTCTGTGAGGTGTACTCGTACTGATTGTGAGTGCTAGTAGAGAAAGAGAAAGCGGGAGACAGAGAGATAGAAGCCACCAAGACTCTCGTGGAGAGCGGGGCACTGAAAGATATGCGGACCTTTGTGCGAACAGCTGAAGCGGAAGTTGTGAGAACAAGTGGAGTGCAACGCGCTCCACCTAATCGGTGATAGGGTCAGTCGGTTAAAAGAAGACAAAATTGGCGTTCGCAGCGACGGCAACGCGGCATCTTTCGCGATCACCTTTTCCTCATCCCTTCCTTTTTCCTACTTCATTTTGTTTCACTTCGTTTCCTCTCTCTTTTTCTCAAACTCTGACGCAATTCATTCGTTTATTTTACATATTTTTCTTCTCTTAGTTATCGATAGAGAAAAAAAATCTTGTCTTTTATTTTGATTGAAACTTTCGTATAATGATACGCAATTAAAATGTTGGAAGAATAATGCAAACGAGAATTCGTCGTATAGAAGCCGCGTCGCGTTTTCTTACAATAATAAAGGTATACTTTCCTAAATACATATATTGAGACAATTGGTGCTTAAATCATGAAATTTGTTCCTTCGATATGTGTATTGTCTGTGTAAATTGTAGTTACATTTGTATAATTAAATTTATAGCATGCCTTTAAGTTTAAACATGATTGTGAGAATATAAATATACTTGAAATATTTAAAAAAATAGAAAATATGCTTCGAGAAAAAATTTGTAAGAAAAATTTATTCAAACTTCTAGCCATATTTTATGCATGGAATAAATTTAATCCGATATACAGTTTCATTACAAGTTTTATTTTGAATTTTATGTGATTTTGACAATCGAAATTCTTCTTTTTTATGTTTTTAAAATTGTAACAAAAATTATACACAGAAATCGCGTATATTTTTACACGCGTAAAATGTAACTCCTTATATATTATCCACATTCAGTTCCGCGGGAAGATTTAAATACTAGATACTAATTTTAAATTTCTCCGACTGTTATCTATAGAAATCGTCGCTGGAGCAACAGCGGAAGAAAGAAATTTGAAAAATCAGTTAGATTATGTTCCAAGTGTATAATATCGAGTGATATGGAACGCATGAAAGTGTATGTAAGTTAGCAAGAAGATAAAAACGACGAAAGAATAAGAGAAAAGAGGTAGCGAGAAACAAACATAACACGCAACAACGAAGAAACGAAGAGAAGACAGTAGTAGTGTAAAGAAAACAGAGATGATAAAGAAAAAAAAAATCTACGAAGGGAATAGCTTGTGAGAAGAAAAGCAAAAGTTTGCGCGACGTACAGTATAATGTGGAGTAGCGTGTTTCGCGAAAGTTTTTAAAAGTCGATATAGAATTTATAAATAGATCGGTTGGTATACTCACATATGTGCACGCGTACGCATGTGTGCGTGATTACGCGCGCACATGTACGTGATTTTCACTCGAGACTGAAGCGGTGAATTATTCTCGCACGGATCGACTACTCGTGGGGGAAATTCGAGATCCGGCTTACCTTCCACAGCTGACGTCATTACCGGTAAGTTGTTTTTCCGTTACTAGTAGACTTATACCTTTTTGATGTTAAAAATGTTACTGTAATCTCTTTGCCTCTTATTTTTTATTTTATTACTTTTGTCTTAAGAATGAATAATTAATTTTTTATAAGAAGTTTTTCTTTCAATGCTCAATTTAAAATTAAGAGTATTTATTTTTTATAAGATTTTTAATATTTATTTATATAAAGAATAAAACATATTATGTTTTAATTTAAAAATTTTTTTATTTCATTTAAGTATTGAATCAAAAGAATTATATTATATTTTTTCATAAAATAATGTTTAATATTATTGAGTTTATTGTAATAGTAATAGAATTAAATATATATCACATATTACTATTAAAAATATAATGCATTTCTGATTATTTCTATTAATTAATTATTTCATATAAAATTGATTTTTAAAAAAAGGATTATTTTTATATCTTTAAAATAATATGATTTTTGTTTTAATAGTTTTATATATTTAATGAAAATAGTTTCATTTTAGGAATTGACTTAACTTATCAAAGTTGAAAGTAATGAAGTATGAATTATAAATACAAAGTTTAGTTAGAATTATTTTCAAAATTTAATATATACGATTTAGACATATCTCGATAATGATATCAATAGTAATAATAATAATAGTAATAGTAATAATAAAAATAAATAATAATAAAAATTTTAAATTAATAGAGTTGAAATTAAGAAACAATATATAAAAGCAAACATATTCTTCTAATATTGTGCATACAAACGCGTTTCACGTCGCGTTGATTTTCTATGTCTTCTCGTTAACGCTGCGTAGATTACCGATGACCCACGTTGATGATCTTATTATGCAGCATGCGTTTATGTTAGAAGCACGTACTTCATAATGTTCATGGAACTATGAACACAGTTATCGCAAAGAAGCAATAGGAATAATGACAAATCATAGAGTACCGAAATCAAAATTATTTCATTTGATTTTGACTTTTATTAATGATCATTTTATAATGATATTAATGATAATGTAATATATATAAGTCTCTCTTTTGCAATATTTTTAAATTTTAATATTTAAATCAGAACCACATAATATATATATATATGTATTATAGAAATATTTTTGCTTTAAAAATGATAGGAAAAGTAATTATATATTTTATGTTAAATTATTTTTAAATAATCTTCAATTATTTGAGAAATTTTATCAGAAAATATTTATTTAAAATAATAAAATAAAATAAAATAAAATAAATTAAAAAATTTAAGATATTATTTCAATTTCATATTTAGAGAATAATAAATCCAAATTTATAATTTTTTCTTCTTAATATAATATAATATAGATAATTATAGTATAATAA
>NW_006263356.1:628313-630928 GCF_000469605.1 Apis dorsata | reverse complement strand
TTTTATTTAAATAATAATAATTTATATCATTTAAATAATTATATACATATATTAAAATATTAAAATATTTTATTTTCAAATATGCAATCTATTATAAAATCTGGATTTAATATTATTTTTAATGACATGTGTAATAAAAAAAATATAATATATTTTTGAAAAAAGTATGTATTCTGATTTTTTATCCTCTCTTATCAAATTGATATTATCTTATGACGATAATAATATACAAACATATATATGAAAATACCATAAAAATATGATAAAAATTATTTTGAATTGATGATTTATAGAAAAAAATATTTGTTTCATTAGATATATGTATATGTATATATATATATTTATTTTCTACATAAATTTTTTTTAAATTTTTAAAAAATTTTTTTTTTTAATTTTTTTAAAATTTTATTTCTAATTGATTTTCTGATTTTTTCGATATTGTACAATTGTAGATTACTTTGCAAAAATTCATTAAGTATGATGTTATGTAGTTTCCTATGTAACAAGCATGTTAGTTTTATTAATGATTGAATAAAAGCATAATAGTTTCATATGAAGAGATCAGAGAACAAGAAGGAGACCATAGTGACTTAACAAGTGTTCAGATTTATTAACGAATACATATACCTATTATATAAAATTACATGTCAAAAGATTGTTTAGATTTTTAAGAGTAACAAAAAAAAATTATATTTATTTCAATATTTTTTAATGAAAAAAAAGCTTTGAATTATTTTATTTCATATAAACTGTGGATAAATGAGGATAAATGTAAAATAAAAAAAAATATAAGTAAAACATATTTAATGTTAACAATACATGATAATTTGTAATTTATTATTTATTTTGCACGCAATTAAATTAATTATGATATATTATAATAATAATAATTTAAAAATTTATTACAAAAATATCAATAAATTTAATGATATAATTTTTATTTTAAAATAGTTTAATAAATTCTTAATAAATTAATCGAATTGGAAATCCTTAAAATTTTAAAAATTTTTTATTTTCTTTCTATAATTTTTTAATTATAATATTTTCTATATTTTTAATAAATATCTTTAATAAATTTTAAAATTGATCCACGATAAAATTTATATATTAGAATTTCTTTAAAAAACTATATGTATAAAAATTAATGTGTAATAGAATTAATATGTAACGAATTAACGAATAAATTTAGTAGAAATGCAATCGCGTGCAATTCTTCGAAATATTATTGCCTTGCTATTTTTGTTTGTTAGATATTTTCCAAGGAATATAATTAGAACTCTCATTATTATAATGGGAATAAATGAAAATAAAATACATAAGTTTTATATTCATTTTAAATTATTTATCAACACTTTTACTTTATTACAAATAGATTATTTAAATAATTGATACAAAATAATAAAATTTCTTCAATAATAATAAAAAAAATAATAATTAAAAATTAAAATTTAATTTGAACCAAAGATATATGTTCAAATTTAATTAAAAATATTAAAATCTATTATTTAAATTAATTATTTCATTAATTCATAAAAAATCATTTAAAAATATTATTCTAAAACAATATGTGGATATTTTAATATTATTGGAAATTTATCATAAAAAAAACTGAAAAATTTTAGAAAGTGTGTGAAATATTATTTTTATAAATGATATTTTTAAAAATTAGTAACAGTTTGAAACGTTCAAAAGAAAATTTCAAACGTAATAAATATCTTCATATTTGGTAACATTTTTATTTTAAAAAGATTGAAAAGATAAGATAAATATCATTCCAATATGAACCGAACAAATTTGAAATTTTTATTTATCAATTTCTTGTGAAAAAAAAATTTTGTGATTTTACTTATTTTTTAAAAAAATATATTAAATTTCAAAGTAGTATATTTTGTAATATATATGTCTCGCTATATAGTATAGATATGCATGTATACACGTGTCGGTTTCTTTGAGTATCATTAAAGTACCGTTACTTTGATGATGCCGACCGTTTTGATGTCCTTGCGAACTTCTCTTCGTCTTTTTTAAGAATCGCGTTACTGTGATCACGAGTTAATGCCGATTTTCATTTATTTCACGTGCAAATATGACATTCACGTCTATATAAATTATTTACACTTTGTTAATCGTCTTTAACATGACGCATCATAGTGAATCAGCGATGTTATTCAAGTTCTCGAATGAACAGACATTTTTTTACGTCAGTTTACCTGAGAATTAAATTTAATCCAAGACTTTTTACATTTTTAATATGTCTTCTTTTAATTATAAAATAATATATAATATTTTAAACGGTGTTTGTATAATATTACATAATGTATAATATTAAATTTTAATCGAATTATTCGTAAATAATTTATAAGAATTAAAATATTAAAAATAAGCAAGAACAAAAAAGATTAAAAAGAAAGAAAAGATGAATAATAGGAAAAAGGAAAATAATTTATTCTTTTAATAGTTGATTCTTATAATACCTGTTCAAAGAAATATTATAAATTCAAGAAATAATCGTACATATATATTTTTATAATTTGATGGATATATATGAAATATCATTAATAATATTAATTAAGTATACTTATTGTTAAAAATCATAAAAGTAATAAAATATGATT
>NW_006263356.1:623763-628058 GCF_000469605.1 Apis dorsata | reverse complement strand
AAAATTTTTTTTTTTTTTTTTTTTTTTTTTGATAGATTAGAAATATTTATTCTAAAATATAAAAATATATATAGAATTAAATAATGGAAATATGCTGGAATATTTTTTTCGCAAAATATATAACAATATATAATTTATTAAATACTATTCAAAATTTAAATAAAAACAGTGACTACAATATTTCCCATCATAAATCCGATAATGACATTGTCTTGATATACATTATCACGTACTTTCTAATGTATAACATTCTCATAACCTTTCTTTTCATCTGTTCTTGATGTGCTTTATTACTAATAATACATGGATTAAAAAACAAGAAAAATATATTCTGAAAAAATTCTATTAAATTTTATTGCAAATTACGAATATTATCATTCATTGTTATAAATCGAAATATTTTTTTATCATTATGTTACATATATCATAATTATTGATTATGAGATTACTATATTGTATCGTTAAATAATATATATAATAATATTGTTTATGATTATGAATTTCAAATCAATAAAAAATATTTATTCAATAAATTTTCATTTGTACAGATTTAACAAACTAAATTCATTGATATAATTAAAATAACAAATTACTTAATTATTTTTGTTAATATATAGACATGGAATAGATAGAGAAAAATGTTTTGCAGATATTTCAAGAGTGATAATATTTAATGATATTTTGAATTTCTATGATAAATTTTGATAATTATTAATTGAAATATTAAAGAAATTTAATTTCATTTTTATGTACATAAATATTAATAAAAATAAAATAATTATAAATTGAAATATACATGGGTATATATATTTTTTTTCAATATCTGTAATATTTGTATATTTGTCACATTAATAATATGTTGTACTTGTTGATATTATTATTATTAAAATTATAATATCTTCTTTGTTAGTATATGGAAATATATTCAAACATATGCGAAGAAATATTTGATTAAGATAAAAAATTGTTAAAAAGAAAGATAAAATAATACATCTATATACAAAATTTAATAGACAAGAATTTAAAAATTTATCTAGATTTTTTTGTTTTAATTCTCATTATAGCATATATTAAATATTTTTTTGCAATTTATATTTCTATTTCTATTGTGTTTTATCAATTTAATTAAATAAATTCTCATAAAATATTTTAATGATTAGAAGCAATTAATTAAGAAAAAAATTAGAAAAGAAATAAAAATAACATTTTTAATGAATTTTTATGCATTTTGTTTCAGTACACAATGCGCTAGGAGTGATGGAGACAGTGAGCAAGCAAGTCCAGGTAGTAAGCGGACTGGGGGTGGGGGGTCCGGTGGGCCCTGTGGGTCCAGTGGGGGCAGATTTGCATCACCATCATCATCCTCACCCCCACTCCCATCCTCCACACCCACATGCCCACCCCCACGGTCATCCTCACGGACCCCATGGCCACTCACTAGTCGGTGTAACGTCGACCCCTGGCAGGGGTCAGACACAACCACCGGTCTCGCATAACCAGCATTTACCCGCGAGGTCTACTCCGGTACAGCTGCATAGGTAAGTTATATTCTTGCCTGTGTTATCTATATGTATGTATCCATACATATAGTATAGATATGTACATATAATATATAAATGTATGTATTACTATCGCAGTCATTACACATAACACTATCCATATGTAATTTGTATGATATAATTAAAGTTACATGCATGCATTTGATTGTCTGCGAAAAACAATTTTAATTCATTTTAATTTGAGGAAATGCTTTTATAGTATAAACAAAGTATAAGAAATAGTATAAAAAATATATTAATAGAGAGAATTGAGTAATTTCGATTCAGAAAATTATTTCTTTTTAATTTTTGATTTAAATAGAAAATTTTTTTTTAAAAGTCAAAATATAATAATTAAAAGCTAATTATAATAATAAATTGTTAAATCATTTATAATATTATATATATATATTCTGTATTATATATATTATATAATATTAATATATATTATATAATATGAAATTTATAACAAATACTGAATGAAAATTACGAAACAAAATATTTATGAAAACTGCAATTCTGATAGTGGAAAATGTGTAAATAATTCAAATTTCAAATCTAATAAAAATAATAAAGATAATAGTGAAGATAGTAAAGAATTCTAAATAAATAATTAAATTTTACGTATTCATTTACAATTCATTTAAATTTAATTTTCTTTTGTCAACAATATTCTTGAAAATAAAATAATATATAAAATAAGATGTAATTTATCAAAATTTGCAAATAATAATAAGATGTGAATATAGATATTTGGTGATATTTTTAAAAATTAATTAAATAATTGATTAAAAAATTAAATAAAATCTAAAAAAACTAAATTATATAAAATAAAATTATATAAAAAATCTAAAAAAAATATAAATTTAAAAGAAATTTAATTTTTACAATTAATGAAATAAATATTGAAATAAATTTTTTATTAATCTTTCTATTCAAACTATTTATTATTTTAATATCTTTATTATTTAAAAATTCAATAATACATAATATTAATTATTTGTAATATATTGTATAAGCTTAAATATTAAAACTTGAAATACGCGGTGAACAGAACATTGAAGTTGGATGCGTAACATATATTCGGTATACTGCGCATGCGTTCTTCCAATTTTACCACTACTGCTACCTGTCGATTCTAACCTCAAACGTCAACGTGCAACGTTGATTTTTAACCTTGCCAGGTTTATATTTAAGACTTATAGTTTACTGAAATATATATATGAACGGTTGTGTAGTGTATTTTAATGAAATTATTAAAGTGAAATTACAAATTTCGAAAACGCGATGTACCAGATGTGCAAATGGAGAATGTATGCAGAAAGGAAAGATTTCTTTGAAACTCAAGATTGTCCGTTTGCATGATGAAGTAAGTCCACGCAGTTATTTCTGTTGCGGTGTTCGTTATTCCTCGCACAAATTAATATCTTTACGTTATTTTTTAATTCATATAACTTATTTTTGTATCAATACATTATATTTTTAATTATAATATTAATTACATCTAATGATTTTCTTAATAATATAATTATTATAAAAGTTTTATGTAGAATTATTACAAAATATCTTGATTACTTGAATGACTTCTCATTATATTCTAATATAAAAATTTCGATATTTTATTTTATTCAACGTAATCGGAATTTTTATTATTTTCAAAGAAAGTCTTATCAATTAATATTAATTAACGTTTCAGAAATTTAATATATATATAGTATTATATGTAGTAGTTAGGAGGATACATATAAATAATATATAAAACGCGGGAAAACCAGTTAGGTTAGGTTCGATGTGAGGATTGTATAAATGAATCGAAAAACATGAAGCAACAGTATGTATACTATATATATTGTTATATATATATATATATATATATATAACAATACGTGACACATATATACATACATTCATACACATAAATAGATGTATATTACGTATACATGTATATATGTACTATATATTTATGAGTTATGAATATCTGATCATTAGTTAAATAAAACTTATATAAGGAATAAAAATAGAATGAAATTAAATATCATTTTTATTATTATTTATTTTTAAAATGATTTTTGTTTTTTATATTTTATTAAAATACTTTATATTATATATATTGAATAAAATTTGAAAAATCATTTTATTCAATATATTTTCATTATTAAATTAATAAAATTAAAAAATATAACATATTTTCATACTTAATAATATTGTATTATTATTTTATATTATGTTGAATTAGTGAAAAATGGCAATAAATGCAGGAACTTGTTGAACGGGGAAAGAGAAAGCTAATAGTGGGTCGTACGGCGGGGATAAAAGATGGCGGTCATAGCGGAAATGCACCTTTTTTATTTGTGAATAGGTTAAAAAAAAACGCATTAATATGTATCTCATTTAAATTTATAGTTAAAATTTTCATACTAATAATTTTAAACATTACCTGTCGGTGTTTTTTCAACCATTTAAATTAAATAAAGTTTTATCAATATCATTCATAAATCTTAAATATTTGTTATCTAAAATTTACATATTTTAAAAATATCTTTATAAAATCTATAATTATAATTAAAAAATAATTGAAATAAGTACAGTTTTAAATAGAAAATACTAAATGAAGAATCAGAGCATTAATGAAAAGAAAGAACAGAAAGAAAGAAAAAAAATAGAATTGATGGAAGGAAGTCAAGGTTATATTGATTTCTATTTTCTACAATTCTCTATTAGAACAAAAAAACATATTTTTAAATTTATATATATAAC
>NW_006263356.1:620032-623190 GCF_000469605.1 Apis dorsata | reverse complement strand
ATATATAATATATATATTTTATATATATAATATAATATATAATATATTTTTATATATATAATATTTAATTATTTAAAATTATCTCATAAATAATTTTTAAGTATAATAAATTTGAATAAATGAATTAGTATATTTTTATATTTTATTACAAGAGTAATTAATTATCTTTTTTTTTATTGTTCATTTTATTATTGTTTACTTGAATATATCATTTATGTCAGTTTTACAAATATGATAAAATTCATAAGTATTGAGAGGTTTCGTTATCGCAAATGCAATTTTGTATTCCTTTTATTTATACTGTTATTTTATGATAAAATTTAATTTTGTTTGATATAAAAATATATGCCACTAACAAAAGAGAATATAATTTCTATTTTTTTGTATTATTTTATTTTGATATATCTAAGGCATATTTGTAGATCTTTTTTACAATTTTTTTATTTTAAACATATTCATTGACTATCATATTTTTTACTTATAGAATATATTTATATTCCAAGCTTTCATATTATTTTTATTATGATCTTTTTTTAATGACAAACTTATATTATTTTTAACATAATTATTATTTGGTTACAGAATTTAGAATTTAAAAATCATATATTGATACATATTTTTATTTATTTTCGAACGTTGTAATTTTTTTCACCTTAATACATGTATTAAATTCATCATCATTAATCTATATGAATTTGTACATATAACTTGTGCATGCATGTTATCATTTTCTTCGTGACCTACGTATATATGTATATTTCACGTACATAACGTTCTATCGCATGCGCATCATTCATAAAAGGGAAAAAGAGTAGGTAATACATGGGTGGGAGAAGATTTTAAAAGTGGGAGGAGGGGGGTCAGTGACCGTTACATCATCGAGAACTCAGTCTAGGAAAATTCATAAAGTCGCCATTTAATTATGAATATAGTTTTAAATGCGAGAAAGATAATTTAAATTTGAACAATTTATTAGAAGGAATAATATTTTTTATATGTAATAATATAATGATATAGACATTTTTATAATATATATTTTTTATTAATATAATATTCTGCTAGTTTCACTAATTTAATTCTTCTATTTTTAATCTTTTTTTAAATATATATGAATGATAATTATTAAAACTATTTATATTTCTGATAATATTTAAGATTTTAAGGGTTTTTACAAAATACCCTAAAATATAGTTTTGAAAAGGAAAATATATGTACCGTTATTTGTTTTGATATATAGTTCAAAAGGTTCAATGTCACATTATATTATAATGTAAACAATTGTCATATTGTATCAAAATAATTAATCAATAAGAAATTTAAAAATTTTTTTAATAGAAAAATATTTGAAACGCAGATATTTAAGATGTAAATTCGTAGTAAAATATATTATATAATGAATTATGATAATATTATAATTATAATGAAAATCAATAATTAAGTTATTAAACATATGAATATAAATAATATTAAATATTTTTTTATATATAATAAAATATTTTTATTATATATTTATTAATATATTTTTAAAAAATTTCAAATCTAATAAATCTAAAAATATTAGTAAAAAATCTAATTTGTAATATTCATAATAAAATGAAAATAAATTTATATTCCGTAATGCAATTTTATAACAAATGCTTTAGAAATGTATATTAAGATTCTTTATTCTTATTTTGAGAAATAAAATTTGAAATAATTACATATAAAATAATTTGAATTTCTATAAAAAAATATGTATAGATAAATGCGATATTAGCTAACGTCGATTAATCCTTCTCCATTATCCGCCAACGAATAATGCTAGGAACGCTTCGAAAGCCTCGAATGTATTTGACGATATGGCAACGTCGCGACAGCAACGTTGCCTTACGAAAGTAGACAGGCACATTCACCCTTTGTGATGTTCAACGCATGCGCAGTCATTCTACAGAGAATAAGTACCGATGCACCGGCACGCGGAACCATGATCTCTGGAACACTGCGACATCGCATATCGTTATATCTTACAGCGCATGCGTGGCGTATTTTGCCACATGTGACAAATTACCGCCGAAAGGTCGTGTATCTACTATTCTGCTATACATATGTATAGTCAATGATTTTACGTGAAGTATATTTTTATCGCATGACGCGATTGGTTAGTTGATCGTCATCTTTTATATGCATTTATTTCTTGCTGTCTATCTTTTTATAATCTAATATATTAAATTTTTTCTTATATTTTTGTATGTTAAATACACTTTTTTTTTAGATACATTTAGATATATATATATATAAATATATTTGATCTTTAGATTAAAAGATTGTTAGGTAATTTTATATCATTGATATAATTTACTAATCATTTTAATCTGTTTTAAATGATCAAAAGCAAATGAAAAATATTTCAGCATAAATTGGAAAATTTTAAAATAGTAATGTAAATTATCACAAATGTTGATATTTTTAATATATTTAAAATTATCTGATTTATATTTGTATTACATATTCTAAACTTACATGTTCACTAATGTGTGATGGAACGATATTAAAAATCATATGACTCTTGATAGACTTCATGTTTAAAATGGTATATGAATAATTAAATTACTGTCTACGTTGCACAAATATTGCTGTCTTGAACATATAAGTAGAAGCCATGTCTTTACCATGGCTAAACATATTCTGAGAGAGAAATTTAATACTCTTTAAAAAATATTTCTAAATCGCTTCTTTTTATAATAAACTACTAACTTTTCATTTTTTATTTTATATGTTTGCTTATTTATCAAGTATATAAAAATAATAAAAATCTTAGTTATATCGGATATATATTATAATATATATTAAGAATATAGTATGATATATTAAGAAATAATTTAAGAAAATCGTTACCATTATATGGATTATTTAATGCAATTTTTCTAAAAGAAATATAAATTATAAATATTCGCATTAGAAATATAATCGTAATAATTTAAAATTAAAAAAATTATAATTATATAATTATAAAATTAAATCTATAATATGATATAATTATATATAATAATTTAAAATTATCATTTCTAAAAATATAAATATATTTTGTGATATAAATATATTTGATAATTCGAAATACTGCAAAAAAATATCGTATATCTAGATTTTATATATTTAATAAATATTTATTCATGTTTATT
>NW_006263356.1:619203-619807 GCF_000469605.1 Apis dorsata | reverse complement strand
AATAATATGAAATTTTATCAATTTAATTAATCATTATATAAATAAAAAAATAAAATTGTATAAATACTTTTCATATACTATATATTTTATATACATATATAGATATTAATAAATACATACTTTTTCTCTTTATGATAATTTCCAAATCATAAATATATATTTTGAAAATAAATAATATAAAAATCACTATAAATTACAAGAATATTCGTATTCATATTGACAAATTTTAATTTAAATTTAATTATTGCTAAATTAAAATTAAATTGTTAATTATTAAATTTTTTCTTAATGGTTTAAATTAACATAGTACATATTTCAAATGTTGCAGGCCGGCACAAAGTTATGTAAACATCAAGAGCAGCAGTCCTGTGTCTCCAAGAACGATAGGAGCAGGAGTGACGTATGTGCAGGGTGGTGCGGCTGCATCTTCAGCGGCGGCGGCGGGAACAACCGGAAGTGGAAGTGGCGGAGGTCCTTCAATCGGAGGAGGCGGTGGCGGTAGCGCAGGAGGTGGCGGTGGTATCAACAACGCTGGTGGCGCGAATAGTGGAACCGGAGTCGTTGGGACTGGAGCTGGTGCCGGTGCCGTTGGAAACGTAGCATC
>NW_006263356.1:605227-618814 GCF_000469605.1 Apis dorsata | reverse complement strand
TAGCGACAATGGTTACCTCAGCCTCGTCGGCACCGACTCCAGTGCCAGTTCCAGCACCCGCAGCTGCGCCTGTCAATCCACCTACAGTTAGTCAAACGCCACCACCATCGCTTTCGGGAACTGCTTATGCCGCGAGAGATGCATATCGCAGCGCCACCACGAATGTAGGTATTTTTCTCTTCGATTTATCCCATGATAAATCGTCGCACCCTCATCTTGTACTCTCTCTTGCTTTCATTTCATAAGAATCATAAATAGAAAAATAGAAATCATCGTACAGAAAATATTCGTACAAAAATTTAAAATGAAATATTTTATATATAATATTAAATATTTAGTTTATTTTCATAATTTGTTATTTCTTGAACGAATACTTTCTACACGTTTATTTTTGCATATTTTTCTATTTTTGTTAATATTTTTATAAATATTAAGAACGAGTATAATGAGTTCTTTAAACATCCAAAAACATTTATTAATGAATTCTTTTTCTTTTTTGTTAAAATTTATTATAGATATAGATATATAAAATTTTATTTTAAAATGATCGCTGTAAAAATATTTTTCATACCGATTGTATATTGCAGAGAAAGTTAAACACATTAATTTAATACATATACATATAAGTAGCCAGTATTTGTAAATGTATATTATATAGTACTCTTTTGTAGTTAATCGAATATTTGGTACGCGTTATATTGTACGTAGAAACGTGTATATTGTATGTGTTCTGCCCTTGACTTTCAACTACTATTAGCCCTCTCCCGTTCTCTTTTCACATCATAATATAATCTACTTTCTCTATTGCAAACCTTGTACAATTTTGAATTAATTTTACTACGATATCAAAATTCAGGAATCTGATGAGATAGTTTTTTAAATAATTCTATTAAAAATTTTGTTTTATTTATTTTTAACAGTAGAATTATTTTTAACAATTTAATCCGAATTAGAGATATGTATTGTGTAACAAATATTTATATTGTTATATAATTTCTAATTCAATTTGAAGTTCGATTTTTTAATTGATGAAATTATATTTTGAAAATATGTAGTAGTATAAAAATACATAATGAAATCTATTAGAAAAAACAGATTATTTACTTAACATACTTTTTACCATTTTTATGATATAAAGAAAGGTAATTTCAAGAGAAGTGATAAAATGATTTTCAAATTTGAAAATTTTTATTCATTATTTCTGATGATTTAATTTATTTACATATTCAATTAATAATACATTATATCAATTATCTTTTTTGAAGTGAATAATATTCAACGTTATATATACATTGTTAAGTAAAATTTGATAAACGGCAGTAAGAAGTCATATATAGTTATCTGTTTGGGTGTAAGATTATGATCTTAAGATGCAATGTAAGCAAGACGAGTAGTAGAGAGCGAGAGAAAGAAAGATGAAAAAACTAAAAGCAAGTTTTATTCATAATACGAGTGCAAGGAACGTATGACGGTTCTAGGTATATAGATAGTCTACCGTCTGCCCTCTTGAACCGGGTCATCGATTTTCTTGAAATAGGTTTACAAGAGAAGGTTAGGCAAGATAAATTGAATAAAACGCACGACGAAAAAAGCATTAGAACACATAAATATATTTGAATCAAACAAGATGAGGATAAAAATAGAATAGAGAAATGCACACATAAAATGAATGTAAAAAGAAAGGATAGATTTTTATTGTAGTATCTTTTAGGTGAACGAGAGGATTGCCATCAGCGTGAGCAGTAGTCCTTTGTCGCAGATTGGAGTCGATGTTGGAGTAGTTGCAGCCGAATATGCGGCAAATAGCGGTATAAGTAGTGGAAGAGGAGAGAGACCGAGGATATCTCTTTTACCACCTGCTTCGGTAACGCCGACACCTTCACCAACAGCACCAGGCTATCAACATAACATGTCTGGAGTTAGAAATTCACGAATAGCCCTGATGCCCGTCCAGCCGGATCAGTATTGCAATCGTACAGCCGTTGAAATGGCTAATCTGCAGGAGGCGCCGCCCTTCAAGAAAATACGCCTCAGTCAACCGACCCAGATTCAATTGCAGTCCCAAACGCAATCTCGTTGTCATAGTTTGTCACCCGCTGATCCGTGTGTTAAGCAGGAGCACGTGGTGCAGTTGCAGCAACCGCTTAGGATAGATACTAGGGTGGGTACATAGGTACACGCGTACAAAATATGATTCAGAATAAATATGACATCTGACAAAAATTGTTTTGAAATAATTTTGAAAAAAATAATTTTGAAAATTGTTTGAAAAGAAAGTCATCATATGAATATGAATTTTATTATTGGCAACAAAACTATTATTAATTTTATTATTGGCAATGGAAGTATTTAACATTAATTATTGCGTTACATATTTACTTATGTCAATAATTTTTGTGTTTTTAAAAAAATGAGAAAAATAATAATAATATATTTAAGCAATAAGCAATTTAAGTATTAAGTATATATTTGAAACAAATGCGTATATACTTGTATTGAAATTAATAAAGATTTTTATTATTCATGATTTTAATATTAGTTTGGTACAGTATTATATGAAAAATTTTTGCTAGGAGCAGCCGGCAACAGAAGCGTATACACCGCAAACTGAAGCCATTTCGCCTACGCTTCCGGAACCAAACACACAAGAAGATGCACAGTTCAGAAGCACGAAAGATGATCTTCTGCAACAAATTTCTAAGGTTGATAGGGAGATTGCAAAAAGGGAATCTCAGATAAATAAGCTTCGGAAAAAATTAAAAGAATTGGAAGAAGCGGCTAATAAACCTCTGGAAGCTAGCGGTCTTAAACGGCAAGTTGAGGAACAGTCTCAGCAACCAAAGCATCAATCTCTGGCACAAAAAATTTATGCTGAAAATAGGGTAAAATCTTATAAATTTTATATTTAATTTAAATTAACTATACATAACTTATATAAATTATAGTTTATATATTGTATCGAATTAACTTATAATTGAAAAAGATGAGTTAATTTATTAGCGGATATGACTTCAGGGTATTGAATAAAATAGAATGATTCATCACAAATTTATAAGTAACATATTTAAAGAAAAAATAATTTGTTTTTTACTGAATACATTTTTAATTTAGAAATGATAAAATAAGAAATAATTTAGTAATTTATTTAACTTAATCTTAATTGATTTAACTTAATTTCTATTAAATTAATCTTTTTGTGTTTTAATTTTTATATACTTTCGTTTGATGTTATCTCTTGACTTTTAATGACTTTTTGATTGCTGATAATATTATAATTTTTCAATGTATGTATGATGCGTCATCAGTATTAGATAAACATTTTAAATTATATGCGATCTTGGATTAAAATTGAGACTTAAAAAAAGTTGATTTTATAAATTATAATAGATTATAAAGATTTTTTTATTGCGTGATTTAATAACTTATATGTTAATTACAGAGAAAAGCAGAAGAAGCTCATAGACTTCTAGAGAGGCTGGGTCCAAAAGTGGAATTACCTTTGTACAATCAGCCATCAGATACAAGTGTGTATCAAGAAAATCGAACAAAACATCAAACGTGTATGAGAGCAAGGCTTATAGCGAGGCTTCGACGAGAACACGCTGAACGTGCATCTCTTCATCGACAACAGTCACAAACGTACGCTATTTTGGTACAGGAGTGGCATCGTAAAGTAGAGCGATTGGAAGCAACGCAGAAAAGGAAGTCGAAGGAAGCGAAGAATCGCGAATTTTTTGAAAAAGTATTTCCAGAGTTACGAAAACAAAGAGAAGATAAAGAACGTTTTAATAGAGTTGGTGCTCGTATCAAGAGTGAAGCTGATTTAGAAGAAATTATGGATGGCCTTCAAGAACAAGAGGTATATCGTTTTTTTTTAATGATAACATCGACATTTTATAATGCAAAACTAATTATATGAGAGACTAAAAAAAGAAAATCAAAGGGAAGTTCATAAGAGTTATTAGAGGAGTTGAGGGAAAAATTAAAAAAATCAATATTACTATAAAAATGATTTAGGTATTATATATAGTATATATTTAATTATAAAAAAGGTGCATATTAAATATTATAAATTATTAAAATAGCTTAGTTATAATAAATTTTCAAGAATTTCAATGATTTTTATAATATTTTAATTTGGATTTGATATTTTTGAAACAATCTTCCAATATTAATTGAAAGTGATCAATAATTAGATATGATTAGATTCGTGGATAGTAATTATGATTTACAACTTCACGTCAATCTACAACATCTAAGAAATACATATCTAAAATTTATTCGAATATTTCGAATATTCAACACAATTATTGTAATTGTAACTATAGTATCTTACTTTTTTAAATTATTTTTCCAGATGGAAGATAAAAAGATGCGTTCTTACGCAGTCATACCTCCATTACTATTGGATACAAAGCAGAGACGAATTGCGTTTCAAAATCGTAATGGTCTTCTTCAGCCAGAAGAATTAGAAGCTCTTCATAGTGAACGGAAGTTAATCAATGTATGGAGTTCTGTAGAGCACGAATTGTTTAAAGAAAAATATTTACAACATCCTAAGAACTTTGGAACGATAGCTCAATCTTTAGAACATAAGTCCGTTCCAGATTGTGTGCATCATTACTACCTCACTAAAAAAGCAGAAAACTATAAGCAGCTCTTGAGAAAGTCGCGGCAACGAACACGTTCTCGAAACAATCCTAATAATAAAGTAAGTTCAATTACAACTATTTTCTACTTGCTATTTTAAATTAAGAAATACTTGTGTATAAAATTTAAAAGATTCGCATTTTACTCTTTTGCTATATATTAATTTTGCGTTCTCTTACGAACATGTAATTATTGCAATTGTAGACAGATATAAAATTATAACATTAACTTTTATATTGTTTTTTTTTCAGGTAAATAATACCAGTTCAAGTATTGGAACTTTAGATATTTTAACTACGGGTGTTACGACAAGGTTGCAACGTGAGCAACAGCAGAAGACGCAAGAAAATCCTCAAAATAGTTCGGCAGCGACATCAACTACAACGACGACGACGACTACGACAACGTCGAGTGTATCAACGGCTGTTGCGACAACAATAGTCACCACTTCGACGACTCCTTTAAGTTCATCAACGTCGAGTATATGTTTAACGACAGACTCTGTAATAGCATCAACGACAGCTACAACGACATCTGTGTTGAGTACTACGACATCGTCAGTCACGACGTCATCGACGATAACAAGTGCGAAGGATAATAGAGAAACCAATAAAGAAAACAAAGAAAGTAAAATAGAATCGAAAGAATCGCATCTTATCAAAGTGGAAGTGAAAGAAGAGCCACAATTAAGTTCGGAAACGGTATCAGGAAAGGACATCAAAATGTACGTAATATATTTTTTCTATTAATTATAAATATTTTTAATTAAATTTATAGAAAATTCTAAAGATATATTATTTCATGGAAACGTATAGAAAAATTTAGTATATTTTATTAGTTTTTAAATAAATTCATAATAATTTTATTCACAAGGGCTTTATAAATTTTTTACGAGTAGTAAAATTATAATATTCGAATATATAGCCATTTTATATATATAAATATGATATATAAAAGCAATGCTAATTATTTATATTATTTATTATATTATTTGAAAAAATTGATGATTCAAAATTAAAAAATTGCTCACGATAAATTAATAAAATTGTGCAAAATTATTTGAAAAGTATTATTATTTATAGAAGTATTATGTTAATTATCAGATATAATTTTAATGATATTTAAAACATTAATTTTTTGGTTAAAACTTTAAAAAAGTCTAACAAAAAAAAGTAAAAACTAATTTTATTTAAAAATGTTAATTTTTCTTTTGTATATTAGTTTTATATATTAAATTTTTGAATATTTATAATTATATGTAATAATTATTATTTCTAAAATTGGATATTTAAACAAAAATATTTATTATTATGTTTTTCAAGAAAAAGATATATTTTTTTTGAATAATAAGGTAACAATAATAACGCATTATAATTTATATAGCATAGATGATTTTAATAATTTTGCACAAATTTATAAAATTGAAAGCCGTAATTTTTAATTTTTTTTGTTTATAATATAAAATATCCAAAATTATTTATAGAAAAAAAGAGCAAATAGAATTAAAAACATTTTAATTTTTAATAAATTATTAATAAAGCAATTTCAATGATTTATTTTTACAATATTTTTTTATAATATTATTTAATAATTATAGTTTTGA
This sequence comes from Apis dorsata, assembly GCF_000469605.1. Taxonomy (NCBI): domain Eukaryota; kingdom Metazoa; phylum Arthropoda; class Insecta; order Hymenoptera; family Apidae; genus Apis; species Apis dorsata. The sequence goes on along the minus strand of NW_006263356.1, from coordinate 612,561 downwards.
CATTAGTATTAACATATAAAAATAAAACTTTAATATAATTTTTTTTCTATAATAAAAGCGATGAAATTAATTGATTTTCTTTCGTAATATAATAAGAGTTACATTTGGTTTTCTGTTCAGACTAACTAGAATTTTGGACGCAAACTATTTTAGTTATAAATTTATACGCAGAATCGGTCATCGGATTAAATAACTGTTTCTATTTCTACTTCAGTTAAAAGTTTGGGTACTATAAGTCTCAAAATAGAATTTCATATTGATCAAATGATCAACTAGTTATATTTCTATTTTATTGTTTTAAAATATAATGTTATATAAAAATTATATTAATGACTATAAAAAATAAAAATGGTTTCCTAATAAAATAATATATTATAAATATATATATTACATGTTTTAGAGCATCATATAATCATCATTAGTAACTTAAATTAATTGTTTAAAATAATTAATTTTTTCATAAATGCATTACATATAATTCTTCATGTATAAATCTGTATAATCTTGTTAAAATTTTTTTTTTAATATATCAAAAAATTTTAAATTTTTTCCAGATTTTTATTTTTTATATAAAATTGTCGAATTGAAAGGAATATAAAGGGATAAAGTCATTTTAAAAATTGCAATTGACATAAAAGCATACAGTTCGATTACTTGAATGAGCTTCATTTTACTAATGATATTCATCGAGCAAACAAATCAGTTTTACGATCAATTCTAATTATTACTTACTACATTTAAAAAATATTAAAAAATATTTCAAGAGATTATTCGTTCGAATTCAGACTAAAAATTACTCGTTCAAAAAGTTATTAAACTATCAATATAAGAAAAGTCTTTTTACTTTTAAATAATAAATAAATTAAAATTGATAAATATAATTTTGATTAATAACAAAGATAAGAAATTGTATATAGAACACTTATGCACAAATTTAATTTAACATACTATATCAAATTTTTATAGTTATATATATTTTCAGATTAATATAACAAAACTATTAATAGACGAGAGATAGATCAAATAAATATAAAACTTTAATTTTTTTTTTTAGATAAATATTTTTACAATAATTTAATAACCTTTTTTTTAATTTAACTTTTTTACAATTTAAACAATTTTTAATTTATAATGAATGAATAGAAGAGAAAAAAAGTAATAAGAATAAATTATTGAAGCGTGGAGAGAAGGATGGAAGGAGTGGGGGGATGAATGGAAAGCAGATGGGGGAAATAGAAGGTAAAATGGAGGTTCGAGAGGGAAGACAGGGTAGTTATTAGCAGATTGTAATGCTAATCAATGGTTACTGGTTAGTGGATTATGTTTACGTAGGCATTCATCATCGAAATGGAGTCGATCGTTGAAAATCTGATTCCGAATCGTGCGAAGATTGGAACGAGGGACTCCCCTCGTTCGTTTAGGAATGACGATATAGAACGTTTTATTAATTTTCTCAAAATTGTATTCACAATTTGGACAAACATTTTTTTTTCTTCTTTTTTCTTTTAATTTTATTTAACTAGGGACAGAATTTTTCGAATTTTTCACCACGCATGACGAAAAAAGAACAAAATTAAATTATAACCGTATTAAATTTTTTAAATGGAAAATTTTTAATTTTCTTAATTTCAATTGTATCATTGGTTTATTTATACCAATTTTTTCTTTCATATTATATTATATTATTTTCTTGATGAATGATAATTTGCATGAATTGTTCTTACAATTTTGAATAAATTCAAACAATTTTAATTAATAAAATTTGAATTGAAAACGATTCAATAATTAAACAAAGTTCTATCAAATGATAAGAAGATTAATTGTTAAGTAATAGATTTATTGTTATAAAATAGATAGAACGGATTGTTAAATTTAAAGAGTAATAAGAGAAGAAAAAAAAAATCATGTTACAGGGAGACGAACAACGTCAGTGGTGGTAGCGTGGTAACCACGAACAGGATGAAGGAAAAGAAAAAAGATAATCACGCCACCCCTATGGAAACCAGCGACGAGGAAGCCCAATCGATGGACACCATTGGTGAGTTTTTTTTAAACAAATCTTACTAATTTGCTTTATTTACATTTCGCGATTTTATCATGGACAGTTTGATAAGCGATATAATTTATTTTCTATAGTATATATTTGATAAAATTTGTTTTTATATTTTTCTTTCCTTTTTTATTCACGATTGAGAAAAATTTTATTTAATAAAAAGTGATATTACATTTTTCTTCTCATTTTTTTTAAATGAATCGAGACAAATTTGTATAGTGGACATCTCGTGCAATATGAATTGAAGAACCGGAGTAGATATATTCGTTTTAATTAATTAATTAATCAATTTAGAACAAGTTTCGACATTTTGTATTTTATATATATTTCTTATCTTTTTTTTTTTTTTTATTTATTTTTAATCGGTTATATTATGATTTGAATAGAAATGAATTTATTTCATCACAATCATTCATATTTCATCTTATATCTATTTTTTTTTAACGAAGTTAAAGTAGAGATAAATTTTCGCTTAAGAAAAATTCATCCACGTATTTTAAAGGTATAAAAATAGGGGAAATCGACAAATTCAATTTTGATACAATTGTAAAATGGAAAAAGTTTTATTTAATCTAAAGCACGGCCGTGATAATATTAATCGAACTCGCGATAGAGGAGGAGGGTTGAAATTGTGTCGAGTGGAACGATTTAAAATTTCAAAGAGGTTTGAATAAAAGGTAAAGGTGGAATTTGTAATAAGTTTGAATAGAATTAATCCGACGATTGATCGAAAGAAGCTCGAATTTTTATATTTAAGCATGGAACGCGTGTTTTATACGTATTCATTTATTTTTTAATTATTCACAGTATTTACAATTTTTTGAATTTTTGATTATTAACATGCATCATTGACTTATGTTGTTAATAGCGATTTTATTGGCCGCATCATTTGTAAAATTATTATTAAAACAACAGTTAATTACATTAATTGGTCAAAAATTTAATATTGTTACTTTATTGTTATTTTATTACAAAAAACTTGCACGAAAATTTATAATGCAATTATATTTAATTACAAATAGAATTTTTGTTCGTAATTCAATATTGCATAATACGGTGAAATAACAAATATTAATTTATAATTATTTTTTATTCAACTATTCTCGATGTAAGGTATTTAAGATTTTTAACTTATAAGATTAACTTTTAATTTTGAAATAGATCATTCATATAATCATATTCATATAATCAATTTCTAAAGTATTTCAAGTTGCACTCAGTTATATCGTAAATATTTTCGTTATTTGAATTTCTTTAGAATAAATGCGAGCTTCTCGTTTTTTGATAGTACTGAAACAAATATTGTAAACAATCAATTATCTCTTTTCTTTTATATATTATTATTAATTATTACATATATGTAATACATTATAATACAATTAAATAATTTTTAACGTGTTAACAATCGGTTTAATTTTAAAATCAAAGATTAAGATTTCAAATATTTACATACATATATACATAATAATTGAGTTAATGAAATTTATTTTAATTGTTCTTCATTGATTACTGATATTATTGACATTATTTGATTTTGTCTATTACTATTTTTTAATTTATACTTACTTTATTTATATCTTCGCTTATTGAACACCAAGATTTTATTTTACTTTTTTTAAAAATGTTCATCATAAGAAATTCTCTTACTTAGATAAGAATAAATTTTAGTCAATTGACGATACGTCGATATCATCTAACTTCATTTATTTATTTCTATTTTGATTTATAATTAATATTACTAATCTGATTAACCTCTATAAGACATAAAGGATCTATTTTTTCATTGGGATACCTTCTTTTAATTAATCCGTAATACTATATCGTTTATTATCTTTTATTATATTTAAAATTACATTTAAATATTTTACCATTTACTTCTATAAAGCACAAAGAATCTAAAGAATTATTTTTTTAGACAAACGTGTCTATCATCTTAATATCATTCACTTTCATTTATTCATTTCCATCTTTCCATTTCATTCAATATAACTAAACACATCTTATTATTAACTTCTGCACAATAATTCTGTTCAATCGTCCGTTAAATTTATCTTCTCTTTCAACTAAGTCATACACAAACCTCCTCTCACTGTCTTTCGTTATTCGTAGTCGAAGTAGTCGACTCCTGATCCTCCGTTACCGTACTATTGGCCTCGTCCGACTGCGCCCTCTCCTCTGTGTTCGCGTGGCACAATTTCCTATGTTTGTGCACGAAATAATAACTCGGGAACTTGCATCCGCAAATCTTGCAAGGATAATATTGCACGTTCAAGTCCAACAGTCTCACTTCTCTCCTGTTCCTAGTACCGGTATCTTGCTGTCTCTGCCTGTTACCGATCGACTCGTTCACTCTGGTCGGTAACAAATGCCTCTTTGTGTGCTTCCTGTAACAATACTGCGACTTGAACGTGTGCCTGCAGTATCCGCAAGTATAACTTCCACCATTGCCCGTATCCATCCCAGCCTCGATCGGGTCACAAGGGCCTCCCCCCCCTGGTCCACCGTTCTCGTCGTTCTCCCCGTTCTCCCCGGAACCGTCATTCTCCTCGAAACACGGTCTCTGCAAACGAGATTGTGGCATCGCGCTAGGTCCACACGAGGACGATGAGTAATTCTCGTTCAGTACACGATGAAACTTCACTGGACCGTCGCAACACGCCACGTCATAAACTACCGATAAAACGTTCGACGAATTATCGTTTCCAGTCGAGCCGCGCCCCCTTCGCCTCGATCTTCCTCTGTCATTCTCTGACGACACTGGCTCTGTGTTTCTGTTGTTACGAGCCGCGGTCGAGTCGTCCACAGGCGTGAGAGGGGGCGAGGATCGGGCATCGTTCGTTCGGTTGTTGCTCGAGTTGGTGGCGGGATGTTCGTAGTCGGCTTCTTCCTTCGTCTCTCGTTGATGGTCGATCGGTTTCTTGCCGCTGTGACATGGAGGCACCGATGATCGTGAAGTGGACGATGGCGTGGGAGAGATCGATTGGCAGGGAGATGATGTTCTTGTAGACGTGGCTGCGTTCGACGTTGTAAACGCGTTGAACGCTGCTGCTGCCGCGGCCACGAACGGGAGAGTGCTCGACGACACATTCTCTGGCGATTTTGGCCTCGACTCCACTCTTAACCCGCGATTTCGCTCAATTTGGAACAACGATGATTTTGGCGATGGCACGTCCCTGTTAGCAGAAATTTTTATATTTCAAAGTGAGGAAAGCCACTTTTTTAAATACTTTTTTATACTTTTCATTCATAAACAGAATTTAGAAATCCATTGACATCCAAATGAAATCTCAATTATGTTTCAAAATCATTATACCTGCACTGTTTGTCCACGAGAATATCCCTATTTCGTGATCGTCAAAATGTTCTCGTGGATGAACAGTGTGCACATGCATGTTCGAAAAAAATGGCGATCCAAACCTATAAGCCGTCGTGTGCGTTTGTTGTATACTGGAGGACGGAATGGCGGAGACGCCGAGCGGGACGGTGGATTGCATGAGAACCGACGGTTGTAGTTGGGATAAATGCGGTATACCGATACTGGCGGATGGCGGTGCACTCGGTGGGTATAGAGGAGCGGTCGGTGGCCAGCATATGGTCGGATCTATCATCAATCTGCTCGGTATCGGTCTAAGTATATTGCCGGTGGGTGGCGTGGACGTCAACGTGGATGTCGGTCCGGCCGGAACTGGGATCGGCGTTGGCAATGGCGGAGGTGCCCTCAGCCTGAGCAACGCTGCTCTGCATTGTTCTAGTGCCCCTGGCATATGCAACAAATGCGTGGCCAATAAGACGCTGTACACGTTGTCCAACGTCACTTCTAACCGGCCTGTGTACATGTAGTTGAGCAATGGCGCGAACGCTTCTCCACCTGCAAGTTTGGATTCGTTTGTTTGTTTATTTTTTTGCGAATATATTTTTCAAAGTTTTTTTTAACGCTAAGTTACATCACGTTTACTTTTGATGTTGTACTGGTGATACTTTATTTGTTTATATTCGTTTATTCCAAAGAAACTTTTAATCTATTTACAAACAAACATAGGTATTCGAAAAATGCAATATATTTGACGATAACACGGGGAAGAAAAATAATATCGCGATATTAGATATAACATTCTCTTTTTAATCATTGAATTTTAAAATTAAACTTCATTTTGCTTTTTTCATTATTCATCATCGTCAAAATTAAACAAAATATAATTCTTTCCAACAAACTCGAGAGGCCAATCGGAATACCAATAATTCACGTAACGATATTTACCAATAGATGAAACCGAGACAGATGTGACTGGCTGCCTCGTTGATTGTCCCGACAAATTGTTACCGGTTACATTCGAGTTAATATTCGCGCTCACGCCCGAATTAGGTGTCGTCGCCGCGTTCGTGAGCAAAGCTTTTAGATAACCGCTGTGAGCGGCCAAGACACCTTTGTGGGCGACAAACTGGTGCTCGCCCTCGTTCCCGACTCTCACCACCGTGTCGGGTGGCGACAAGCTTTCTTGAAGCCGCGAATAATTGTCCGCTGTAACGGTATCGCCGAACCAAGCTCTGTACAGGCTGTACATCGTAACTCGACTCGAATCGTTCCAATTTATTAATTCTTATTGTTGGTGTCCGGTTCTATCATTTCAATGTTTCAAACGATTCCAAAGAGGAATATGTTGTTATATAAGTCACGATTCACGAACATAGCGTTTTCGTCAGAGGCAAAGTGTATCCCATTCCATCTTTCTTGGTGTCATTGTTGGCCGAGGACGAGGTGACGGAAAGGTCGAGGCAGAGTGAAATAGAATACTCTCACGGCTCATTAAACGTCAATTGTAAACAAACAGAACTGGAAGGTTACTCGAACGAAACTTCATCGTTCTCTTTCCTTTCTGATGGAATAGAGTGAGAAATATTCTGCCTAGGCATTTTATGACGAACGCACTGTAATATGGTATAAATGATTCACAAATTTAAATAATTCGAATAGTCACTTCGTATTTACATAATCCTTTGATAAAATCGATTATCACATGTCACACATCTCAATCTCAAAAAGATGACGGGTAATAAGACTCTCTTCTCAAAATCACCCTTAAATCAATTTTCCAACCACCCGTAATGAATGATCACCATTCGTACGTGTTTCACGTTTATACGAAATCAAACCAGAGGAATATTCTATTTTCCCTCTGCAGATAAACGCGGAAATCTAAGGGGGTGACCATCGTGTGTCGCGATTGCCCGTGATTTGAACGCCGGGAGTCGGTTCCTGGTAGCGTCACGCGCCTCACCACCG
>NW_006263356.1:603561-605081 GCF_000469605.1 Apis dorsata | reverse complement strand
CGCATCGCCTCTTTTTTCCACCAGTTCCTACCGCCCTTTCCTCCTCCAGACAGCCGCTAACCAGCCAGTCCCTGTGCAGCACACCCCAACCCCCGTACGCCGGAGAACCGCCCCCAAAGAGCCGAGATTGGCGGTAGTGGCTCGATTACTGGCAGAGTTGCACGTGCGCCTCGTATATTTACCGTGTCGACGATTGTACCGAGCCTCTTTCTTCCGTCTTTCCCCTACCTGCTGTATATCTCCTCCACTTCCACCTTTCCTCTTTTCCTATTGCGATGGTCCTGCTGGTGTGTCGCGAGTGGACGGATGGATGGTTTCTTTTTTTTTTTTTTTTTTTTTTTTTAATCGGCCTAGTGACGAGATCGAGCGTATCGCGAGCAAGATTGAACGTTTGGTAGATTCTTTGGAAAATATCTTGTCTTTTGTCCATTTTTTAACGGGAATATCGAGATGGATTTATAAAGTGAAATCTTTTTTTTTTTTTAGAAATTTGCCTTATTTGTAGAATAATTTATGGATCTCTTGTTTATAGAAAAAAATATTCTCTCAAAGATTCGCACGTATTGTTTGAATTCAAAAATATCAAAATTTTTGTTTTTTTTATAACTCAAAAATTAAAGTCAACTATATTTATATGTATATAAACATTGCTTTTAATGATATATTCCAAAGTTATTCCAAGTTAAAAGAAAGATTGATCAATATATATTTTTCTTGAATATGATATAGTTACAACAATTATCGAAGAGAAGGAACGAGAGGAAAGGAAAATAATGAACGAAAAGAGAATTTTTCTTTTCTTTCTTCTCTGTTTCTTTTAATTTTCTGCTAGATGTAGTGCAGCTAATTGATATGTAGTTGAAATTGGAAGGGAGAACGAAAGAAATAACAACGAAGAGAAAGAAAGACAGAGAGGTTAATTGGAGAGAGGGAAAGAGAAGGAAGATCGCGGATTCGATTCACGCGAAATATGGAAGCTTTGTTTTTTCTTTTTGCCGCCATTCCTCCCTCCCCCCTCCCCCTACACGTGGGGAGCGGTGACCGACGTATCTCTGACGATGTAAAAAGGATGAAAGCAAGTCGAGATCGGATTGTTGATTCAATCAGTCCTACGAATATCGATGTGGTTATTTTTTCGTTGTTACGAGGGCGGTGATTTTTGACGGATGAGTTAATACGTTACTACTGTAAATTATCGAGATTCGATGCTTGTTAATATAATATAAAAAATTTAAATCAATCCTTTTTCACGAGTTGGAGATATCGTAAATTATCCTGAAGTTATAATTCGAATGAAGATCATCATCAAGTTTAATATTACTTTGAACGAAGTATTTTGAATTCTCTTTTTGCATGATATATATCTAAAGTTAAAGATCTAAAGTTTTTTTTTGCATCCGAATATTCTTCGAATAATATGAATCAAGTACTTTTAATTAAGAAAAAGATCAGAGGGAGGGGAAAGAAGAAAAATTATTAAACAATCTCGAAAATTGAAAGATAGGGAACGATCGAGAGAA
>NW_006263356.1:600587-603243 GCF_000469605.1 Apis dorsata | reverse complement strand
TAAAAAAAAAAAAAAATAGAATTAGTCAAAAAAAAAAAAATGGTCATTTATGAACGATAAATTTATAGAAAATTGTTAAATTAAAAAGAAGACGACTGGTTAAGAAATCAAACAAATCAAATAGACGGTGAAACGAGATAAAACAGGAAGGAGAAACAAAAAAGAAAAAAAAAATTCGTTCCTCCTCCATTCAAAATGAAACACCTGATCCCTCACTCTCCCGCGTCCATCGCGAAATTCCCCTCTTTATCAAATCAAACACCGTTCAAAAAATTACCAAAACACGCTCGACGAGGACAAGGAAGGCAAACAAGAAGGAGAATATAAATATAGAATTGAAAAAAAAACGAGAGGAAGGGTGGTGACCACCGATGGTTTATCACGGCCCTCACGAATGATTAGAGCGGGCTCTCCCCGTCTCGATAGAGTGAAGTCGAAAAGCTGGATGAAGAGGCTTGTGTTCCTCCTCGAGGAGAGAGGAGGATCTCTTTCCGGGATGCGTCTTTTGCCTGTTTCCTCTTTTCTCTGCCTATTTCTCTCTGATTCAACCCCCTCTTGTTCCCTCCACCATGGCTACTCTCTGATGTTTTTCATCAAATTAACTCTCGCGGTACGAGGTACTCTTTCTCCACGGTGTTTGCATAATATCGTTTATAATTCAGGTTGCGCTGAATTCCACTTTATTCTGGCTGGTGGCCCGTATACGTACAGGTCGCTCGTTTGCTCGCTCTCTTCGCTTTTTCGACCCTCGCCCACTCTTCTTCCCTCTCGATCGAACTGTCTTGCTCTTTCTTCCCGTGGTGTGTCCCGTTGTTCCATCCCGTGCACAGACCTTCCTTGTTATTCGTTCGTGAATTCGAAACGAAGGGAAAGAAATATTATATGGCAGAAGGGGGGGAGTGTTGTCGTATTCATGGTACGAAACGAGACACTTGCGAGATAAATTTAGTAATTATCGATGTCGATGAACCTATTAGGTTATTATATATGAAGTATTTGTAATGTACAAACTGGTTATACGAATCTAATTGTTTGTGTAAATGGTATGAATAATTCTAAAATTGTTTAACAAGTATATATATATATATGTACATTTTTAAAATTATAATATTAATTTTATCAAAAATATTTTCGTGTTTTTAAATAAATCATAAAATATAAGATTCGTCACATTTTGATTTGTCACGGGTTTGGTCGTTCTAATGTTAATTTATTCTACTTATATTTTTCTATTTTAAAATACTGCTGTGAAAAGAGTGATTGAAATCTATAATATGAAGTATCAATCTCATCCAGAGAACCTAAAGTAATTTTATTTATTTGCGACCTATAACTTGATCATACATATATAAAGTTTACATTTTTATAAAACATAAAAATATAAAAGTTGATGGGAAAATTTCGAGTCACCGTGTATTATTTTCTTTTTTTCCGTTCTCTTGCCGTATTGGAAAATTTACGTCTCTTTTTCGTTCGAAGGGAGAACGATCTGTGTAACGGGAAAAGTGTATGTATACGGTAAACATTAGAATATATTTTCATATCGTGGAAAGATTTTTTTTTTTCTTCAATAGCAGTATTTCATGATTTTTCTGAAAAGGAACTCGAGGTTTTATATTATTGATTTTACGATTTCGAATCGATAAAATTGATATTATTCTTCGAATTGTGTAGACATAAAAATGAAGATTAAATAAGACTCTGGATAAATATTATTTATTTTTCTTATATTATAAAATTTAAATTCGAGAAATTTCTTCTCGAATAAAAAAAAATCGATTAAAAGAAAAATAATAATTCAATTTTAATCAGAGATAAATATTTTTACAATTAAAACAATTATAAAAGAATTATTTAAAGATGATAGAAAAATATAATTTCATTCGAACGAAGATTTTCGTATTCTTCGTGATTTCTTCTCTATTAAACTTCTAATTCTATTTTTACCGATATAAAAACTCCTCTTTCATAAATAAAACTAGAGCTTTAATTCTATTCTTACAAATTTCCATTTCCATAAAAAAATTTATTCATCTTTAATTCTTTCTAATTTTCTTTAATTTATTATTGAATTATCCACCCTCTGAATCATCTTTCTTATTACCAATAAATTGAGCAATAAGAAAAGAACAAATTTTTTTTTTAAACTCAAAAATTATGAAAAATGGATTTTCGCTATAAGATCTTCGATTTCGAATCATTTTTCAAGATTAAAACAAATCGGGAATTCTGAAACACAAAGAGAGATAAATAACAAAAGATAAGAAGGAGGAGGAGAGTACAGTTGTTGAAGTTAATCGTGGGTCATCGTAACACGGTAGCGTGGAACAGGCTTGGTTCCGGGCAAGAATGCGTCGCCACCAATTCAGAGTGGGACATAGCGATTACGCACATTTCCCTAGAGGCCGCCAGCTTCAAACCGGAGTTAACAGACGCGGCTCCCCTCTGTTCCCCTTCGTTTCCTACCCTATTGTATCGTGATCGAAAGCAACAACTACTACCGTAATCGTCGTTTGCATAGCTATTAGTATCATTGTCGTGATTGTTGATAATAATAATACCGATTGCCTTAATGTCATCTCTCATATATCGCAATACCGTAAAATCTACCGTGTTCTAATGTTTAATTATTACATTATCGTCGAAAATCTCTCGA
>NW_006263356.1:592723-600310 GCF_000469605.1 Apis dorsata | reverse complement strand
AAAAAAAAAATGAAACAAGGTGTTGAATTATTAATTAAATGTGATACTGGAAATTTGTTATTTTGAATGTTAGGTTATGTATATAATACAAGAGGTTAGGTTATGTATATCTTTTAAGAATCTTTTTTCATAGAGGTTTCTAATTACTTTTATGAAATTTTGGGATTTCTAAATTAAAGTTTTTGTCATTGATATTATCGTAATATCGTAGAGATTAGTTCTTTCTCTCGGAAGAAAAAAATTCTCAATAGGAAAATTTTATATATCCTATCCCGTTATTGACTTTCAAAAATTTCCTTCTTCATACTACCAAATCCATCTTGTAGCTTTCGTGAAAACATCCACGGCGCATCCTTTCGTGTTTCCACGAGCTGTTAGTTAAATTGTCGCCGGGACAGGGACAAAGTACATGGAAACTGATCGCCGCCTCAATTGGCAGAATCGAAATTCACCACGGTGGAAAGGAAGGAGATAGCCCTTCGGGCTCGCAACGTATAATCGGGAGCAGAAGTGTACACATTGGAGAGGTCGGTATCGCTCTCCCCGGATCCCGGGGAGACGAGAAAGAACGCTCTCGCGGTTTAATGCTCCGAGCTCGGTCGAGACAAGCTGAGCAAACACTTTTCGCGATATTACCAGGATCCGTACGGGCTTTCTGCGGCTTCTCTTCACCGCTTCCCCCACTACTCATTCTCTTTCTCCCTCTCTCTATCCCGAACATGTTCGGTTCACTTGCTTTATCTCTTTTGCTCTGTGTCTCCCGTAGATACGCTCCTTCACTTGTAATGAAATAAATACTCACCTGCTCAGAAATTCACTTATTCTTTCTTTGCGTTTCATCGACCCATATGGTGCCTTATTCGATCCCCTACGGAATCTAATTTTAATTGGATGGTGTATATAATTGGCAAAGCAATTGAATTTATATCCCGATTGTGATGGGATTTGTGGAGATTTTTAACAGGATGGTGGGTTTTGCATTGGGAGGAAGGGAGATGATTGGTGTTGATTTTGATCGTGACGAATATAGCGGTTGATATTTGTAAATATATTGTGTGGGTGATATAATTTAATTGTAGAAGATTAATATTGTTGATTGAAGCTTTGATAAAATATGGAAAAATTTAAATAATTGACTTTTTGTCCTCTGATCTTTTCATTTTCATTCATTTTTTTTTAAATTCTTGAGTGATGCTTGAGATTTAAAATAAAAAAGATGTGTAATTTAAAATCGTTTTTAAATAATTATAAAACTGATAATAATTGTTAGATTAATTGATTGCTTTAACTAGATTTGTATTCTCGAATATCATTATATCGATTAAAGAATAAAGATTAAAGAATTAATCGAATACTTGAAAAGAATACATTTAAAATTCAAAATGTTAAGAATCTATATTTCATTTTGTTTTATAAATATCTATATTATAGCGTAACAAATAGTAATTAAATATTTTTAAAAACAAAGTCCGATATATTGGAAACTTTTCTATAGGAAATCATCGCAATACGATTTTAAAGCGTGAATCAGAACACAAACGAAATCAGTCCATCGCTCCCTATTCAAAGATAATCATCTATCGAACGTTGACAAAGTATCCTATCTATCCATTTGGAACATTCGTTCACAGAGAAAAATATCCACTAATGATGTATCCCCAATATATATATATATATATATATATATATATAAACGAAAATTATCTGCAAATACACGTGTTTCCTGTCTACACGGATAATTTGTAATCGTAGCAGCCAGTGGCCATAGCAAATGGGTGGGAAAATTAAATGGCCGGGTGGGAAACGGTGATCTCTCTTGGTGTTGGTAGTTAGTTACATTGGTTAGAGAGTTTGGTATGGAGGGGGTAGTAACATTTTGATACAGAGTGAGTGAGAAAAAGAGAGTGAACGAGAGAGTGAGAAAGATGGATAGATGAAGTGGTGGGAGGTAGTAGCTCATCGTCAGTTCGAAAGGCCGTTGGTAGGCGCGCGCATACACTTGGCGCGAGCTAATTAGCGTCTTGATTTACTTAATCCCAATTAATGCCTTTAGCTGCAGAGCAACACACAGTCGTCGCGTTCCTGTGTGCATTAGACAGTTGGTAAAGAGAGAGAGGTGGAGAGGCAAGAAGAGAGGGAAGGAGAGAGAATGTGGTTGAATTCGACAGGAGAGGCATGGCCGCGTTTTCGTTGTGCAAATAATGGATTATCTACGTATGGGTACACATCGTGCACGGTTAATATAGTCTTCCGCGTGTGCTCTACTTGCCTGTAAGCATGTAAATATACATATATATGTCTGGTCTGAAAATATGTATATATATATATGATATAATCGTGTATAAAATGTTACTTAATGCATGAGAGATAAATTTGAGATTGAAAAATTAATAATTTGGATGTTTTAAAAGAATGAGATATTTATTCGGTTGTGAAAATTCGTCTGAATTCGTTTTTGTTTAGGATTTTATGATGGATAAAAAATATTTTATTCTATTTTATTATTAAAATTTTTTTTATCAAATATTGCTTATATAGCATAAACAAACATATCCTAAAACGCTTCTTCAGATATATGAATTCAATTAAAATTTACTAGAATTAATTAATAATAAGAAAATTTTGTTTCAATATTATTTTAGAAATGTTCTAATAATTATTCGAATTTCTATATTTGATTCATAAATTAATAATATTAATTGAGAAATTATAAATTATCGATTATTTCTGTAATTAAATTAATTTTTCATAACATTATTTTTATGTGATACCATTTTAACTCTTCGTCTTTATCAATTTTTCCGGATCGAAATTTCGAAATTCAATTTAAAAGAAAGCGATATTTTCCAAGGTCTCTCGAATAAAAATAAAAAAAAGAAGAAAGGGAAATTTAAAAAATTTCATTTTCTTTCTGTGTTTGACACAATGCGTGTTCGATGAACATAGATTCATTTAATGAAGAAGTATGGAAATTAAAACGAATAACCGAAAGGGGTTAAGGTAAGGGGGAAGGGGGAAGATAGATAGATTTCTCCTGTACGAGCCAACATTTCGAGGCATCGAAACGACGCGTTTTTTTATTTACGTATTTATGAGATTACATAACGGTACGGTTTCGACAAAAATGATTAAAAGCAAATATGTACGGTAGGGTTTTTCGTGATCCGGCGAATACGAGGACAAGGAATCTCGTCGAACGTGTATAATAATACAACGATACAAACCAAGTCAAATCAATCGTAATATTACGGCAGATAACGAGAAATTCATTTTTCTATAATTCAATATATAGGATACATTTCCCTCCTGCTCATCCCTCTCCATCTCGATTCAACTGTATTTTTCATTAAAACGAAACGTTATACATATGCATATAACGGAAAATACGTAAAACGTAACGCGATAATGGAAATTACTACGTCGAATTATTTTATTCCTGTTATGAATATCGATGAATATTATTCTCGTGGTTTTTGGCCATGGAATAAAATCTTTGGAATTGGGGAACTTTATGGAATGGGGTCTACGTGTAAATATATGTGTACACATGTATACGCATATATCCGTGTACATATATCCAGAATGATTCGATTACCGATGTTTGGCCATGTGTGTTCAGTGCAGCACATTTTAATGATGTGCAAACGCTGCTCTTGCAGAATTTATCGTAAACAAAAATTCGTTAGAATCGATAGAGGGAAGAGCGTTTTCGAAAGAATTTTCTTTTCATTAAATTACACTCTATCTCTTTTAACAAAATCGTTGTATAATCGTTGTATAATAATCGAACGAAGAATTTCAATCATTTTAACAAAGTTAGTTTTTCAAAAGCAATCAATAGATAATTCATATCTAATAATTAATAGAATGAATGGCACGGAAAAGAATCTATTAATAATCTTCAAACACTTTTAAATTACCCATTTTAATTTTCCATTCTTGCTCGCGAAATGAATCTTGCAAGATTAAAAAAACTCACTCTGAATTTTTATTCTAATTATTCCAATTGTGATATTGGATTTATGATTGGATGATTAAAAGTTTTATTCATTATATTTTTTATTTTTAATCAAGAAAATATTTATTGAATGAAACAATTTGTTGAATTAATTATTTTAATAGATAGTCAATAATCATTCATATAGATTAGGTAATTAGAAATAAAACCGAAATAAATCTACTTATCAAAATTTTGTAAAAATCGTATAATTTTTTGAATCAAATAAAACAATGCTAAATAAAAGAAAATCACTTGATTCGTTCGTTCCGATTGATTAACTTTCTAATTATACTCGTCAAACATTCAAACAGCGTAAAATGAAGAAAAAATTTATCTTCTTTCGTTTTTACAATTCTATCAACGAATTGCGTGTAATATTAAACTAATATTAAAACTAATATTAATATTATGAATAAAAATGAAATGGAACATTATCTTTGTTGTTAATAAACTCCTGTTTATTTCATTTAGTTCATATACAAAGACCATTTGCTTAAGCCAGGTTAATCGAGCTTTCTTTCTATGCTTAATTCCCAGACATAATGAATAAACGGGCGATATTCTCTGTTTGCTCGACGCATAATACGCAGATACACGTGAACGATTAAAATCAAAGAGAATATTTTATTAACACCAGAGCCGGCGGATGCACGTAGGGGACACGTGTAATAATGCTCACTTGTTGGTTTAACCCATTAGTCGACCCTTGCATGCTTGTTCACATTTGAATCATCGATACGCGCACGGCTACAAGATAGAAAAAAAATTAAATACATTGTTTAGTATATTCTATACAATTATTTTATCTCAATAAGTAATCAAATAATTCTAATTTCTTTGTCGGATTTAACATTAATTGATATTAGGATATTAAAGTTTTAAGCAGAGGATGAATCATGAGGTTAAATATTTCATTTTGTTTAAATTATTTTAATAAGTAAAAATAATTAATAAAATTGTTCAATATTGATTTTAGTATTTTTGTGCATCTATTAAATTTTTTAAACGTGATCCAATATAACTTTCATTATTAATATAACTTCATTATTAGAATAGAATAGATTATTAGAAAGTTGAAATACATCTGATGTATACTGTACAGTTCATTTTATATTAATTTTTTTGTAAATTGTAATTCGATGATCAATTAATTTTGATTTGAAAATTTTTATCGTGATTCATATTCATGAAAAAATCTTTCACTATGATCCATCCTCGTTGATTCAATAATTAATTAAATTTCTCATAATGAATTTCGATCGAAAATCATTGATCGATTTAAAGAGAATTATGGAGAATAAAAGAATTACATGCGTGGATGGAGCTAAAGGTGAATAAATAAAATAGGGAGGAAGAAAGGAAAGGGAAAGGTGTATGGAACTAGTTCTCTCGTGATACCCTTTATGAAATATTCAAGGTATACTCCTTGTCATTATTCTGTTTCGAGCCAGCTTAATTAGCACGTAGCTAATATTTCTCCCTTACCAGAGAGTACCATACCTTTTCCTCTCTCACCACTTTTATTTCGTCTCTTTCTTTCTGTTTCTCTGCTTCTCACACTGTTTCTCTTTCTATCTCACTCTCCCCTTCTTTTTGACTTATCGTTTGAACAAGCTCGACGACATTCTTCCGATTGTAATAGTCTTTGTTTCGCGGCCTTGAATGCTCCTACGCAGAATAAAAATAGTTTTACGGGAAATGTTAGATATCCAAGAGATATAAATTTCCTCTATGAAAATTATTGCAGCGTGTATTTTTTTTCATCGCGTCTATTCTTGATAATTATTTTGAATTTGTCTCGAATAGTTATAGATATCATAATTGTTTGGAGGAATAATAATTAAAGTTTGAATTAATTATAAAATAATTTCAATATTAGTATTAAATACTTACATATTGCCTATAGTTGTCGTTGTTTACTTCGGTAATATATTATAATTTTTATTTTATTAATATTTTATTAAGAAATAAAAATATATTTCATTAAAAATTTATATTGTTATATTGAAAATAATGATAATATTAAAAACTTTACAAATATGACTGTTTTCTCTTTTCTTCAATTTAAGTTGTTGAATCAAGTCACTTGTGAGCCTCATGGCGCCACTGGTAATTATAATGCTGATTGACTTCCATGGCATTCAATTGCTAACCTTCGATGGATGTACTACTTTCCATGGATGTACCGCGACATTTATAATAAGTAATATTTCATTTTTATCTTTCATTCTATATTTTTGATTTTTTATGACTTAAGGGTACCATTTGAAATTCAAAGATAACCTACAAATATAATATATACTAAAAAAGTAATACAACAACTCTAACCTATAATTGTGATGCAATTTGTGTGATTTTCATCACACAAAAATATATCCCAATGCAATATTAAATATTATAACAATTAGCTACGATTTTGCAATCGTTCAAAGTGATCTGCACGCCTTTGATATATTGGACTACGATGATACATGCACTAATCTCTGGAGGCCTGTCACACACTATACTCGTACCTTTCGAAACATGGCGAAAATTATTGTTGACGCAGGACTACCGATGTTACTGTATCGGCCGGATATAGCCAACGGAAGAGACGAGAGGAAGAATTATCTACCGAGCAATCATATAAATGCCATACGAGGAATATTCGCGACACTGATTGGCAGTTATTCCCTTGTGCTGGAGAAATTGCTTCTCATAATTTAACATTGCATATACGATACAATGGATAATTTTACAAATACTTGAATAGAATTGATCGGATAATGGCCTCGATCCTTATTAAAAATCATGAATTAAATCCTTATCTTTGTTATTTATTTATTTATTTATTTATTTATTCGTTGTATAAAGTGAAAATTTGCATTTATTATGAAAGAAAATTTAATCTTTAATGTGATTAAGAAATTTAAAAGATTCGTATATCTAAAAAAATCATCTTATAAATTATTAAATTTATGAGGAGAAATGATAATAGAGAAAAATACAAGTAAAATAATTTTTAAAGTCATAAATTAGTTTATTAATATAGCTTTAATTGTCTGTTATATCAAACACTCTATTGATTTATTTGATTGATGTAAATAACACAAAACTAACAAGACGTTCATCTCATACTAGAAATTAATAATTATTGTGAATATTGTATGATTTACAAATTGATTAATTACATCATATATGCAATGAAGAAATATAAAAATTTCTCAAATAAACGACACCATTAAAGATTAAACATTTTGGATTATTATTAAATTATTTTAATATAATTGTTTTCTTTACAAAATAAAATATAAAATAAATAAATAAAAATAAAATATAATATTAGTAAGTAAGTTTCTAACTATAATTTAATTATTTATTCATTCATTATTCCAATTTCAATTTAAAAATAAACTTTCTACAAAATTTTGATTAAATATATCTATTAACAATTAATATTCTAATGTTTCCTATTCCAGATAATAAATCAATTTTCCAACTTTTTCATACTATTGAAATCAAAATTAAATTAGCATAAGTTAAGAACCAGAGATTTTTAGATTATTACTAAAAAAAAAAACATTTTTAAACTTTTTTTGCTCTGTAAA
>NW_006263356.1:582819-592442 GCF_000469605.1 Apis dorsata | reverse complement strand
CTCTCTCTCTCTCTCTCTCTCTCTCTCTCTCTCTCTCTCTCTCTCTCTCTCTCTCTTGCTCTTGCTTCCCTAACCTATCCTTTGGCTACAGAAAAAAATATTTCGTTGGAATCGCACACCTGGTCATATTCTTTCGCTTTCAACCGCTTTTCACGGATGCTACTTACGCAAATGACCCCACGATACCTTGGCAATAATGGCCCAGTGGAAAGAATAAACTTAAATTTTTCACCTGGCACCCACCCAGTTTCCGGGGGTAAAACCATCAAAGCGATTTTACCATGTCTCCCGCCTCTACGTCAATGTTTGCGAGGCTGCGGGCGAGAGAGAAC
Organism: Apis dorsata; assembly: GCF_000469605.1. Classification (NCBI taxonomy): domain Eukaryota; kingdom Metazoa; phylum Arthropoda; class Insecta; order Hymenoptera; family Apidae; genus Apis; species Apis dorsata. The sequence continues at coordinate 592,110 of NW_006263356.1, read as the reverse complement.
TTTTTAATTGGCTACCCTTAATTAGTTAACCAGCAAAGTCTCGGTAATTATTCTGTTTCTCGCTCCGTTTCCGTACGGCCCCGACCTGTCCGTCCTCCTCCCATCCGACCTGCTGCTTCATCGCTTTTTCCTCATCCTCCTTCATATTCGTCCTCCTCCCTCCTTCTCTTCTCTTTCTCTCCTTTCTTTCTTTCTTTCTTTCTTTCTTTCTCTTTCTCTTCTCGTAGAGTTCTTGTTACGAAGCTTTGGAGCCGCCATCATCGTATCAAGCGATTGATATTTGCTGAACTTCGTAACGAAGAAAACTATCAAAATATAGAATAATGTTCGAGAGAAAAAAAATTCGAATATAAAATAATTTTATAATCGGGATATATATATTGATGGTGACAATGATTGATTGATTAGTAGAGCAACATATTTTATTATAGAATTCGATATTTCAAAATTTTCTAAAATTTCATTATATTTAAGAAAATCACGATAAATAGTAATAATTTATGAATGAAATATCTTTTTTTCTTTTCCAGAAGGTGGAAGACAGATTGGCCCCCACGCTTGCACGGTTTGTCAAAATATCGTGGAAGGAAACACGCAGAGCAGGGCATTGCCGCGAAGTCAAGCGTCCCAGTATGGTCTGCGAGAGGATCAGATCGCACCTGGTGCGCGCGTGTGCAATACCTGTAGGTGTAAAGCAGTTAGAGGACGATATACAGCGTGTCCATTGCCAGGTTGCCCGAATTTAAACAACGCCTCAAAGACAAGGGTAAAAAGATTGCGAGCTTTACCCGCCAAGTGGCTCGATCTACCAGCTGAAATTCGTGATCCGATTATTCAAGAATTTCGTAAGTAATCAATGAGTAAATATACGAGAGTAGTAAATATAATATAAATATATATATATATTGTAAAATTACATAAAAATATAAACAATTTAACAAAAATTATGCGTCGAATTATTTTTCTCTATAATTTATCGAAATATCAATTTTCAAAAATATTTATCGATAATGTAATGTTTATTCTTTAATTTCTTTTTCATCCAGAAATACCAAGTAACGCGACGAAATGTTGTTCGGCCTGCTTCAATCGAATATCTCGTCGATTGGCGCCACACCTAACGGGAAGTGCCGAGGTGCCCGAAGACTCAGCCGATTCCCTTGCCCGACAATGGACAGACGAGGAATTGGAACAGCTGAGGAGAGCTCTTCGAGAGCATGGAACCAATTGGGTGAAAGTTGCCGAACAAATACCAGGAAAGACGAATCATCAATGCAAAAACTATTACTTTGCTTATCGGAAAAAGTTAAGCTTAGATCAGGTGGTTGCAGAGTATTATCAATCTCTAGGCGAAGAAAGGAGACCTTGTTTGACAGATGAAGAAGAAAGTGGTAGCAGTACGAGTAGTTGTGATGAATTGGCAGTAAGTTGTTGGTTGATGATAATATTTGAAAGAATATAGGTTTAATTTAGATATATTTCATAACCAGTGTATTTTTTTTTTTAAATTATAATATATAATTATATAAATATAATATAAATTATACTATATTGTAAAACAATCCATTCAGAATATAAATACTTAAATGGTTGAATTGAACATTTTTTTCTTTTTTTAGGTCCATGATTCAAGCGATACAGCTAGTGCAGGCAGTCCAGCGAACAATTTGTCCAGTGGTACACCAGGTACACCGGGTGCCACAGCATCCTCGAATCTGCCGATAGCTTTCTCGCGATCGGCAGATCAAAAACTTGGTGAGAAATTAGCGGATATTGCTGTGGTATCATTAGTACCGCCGGTGAGCATAGGTCCGTCGCAACAGTCTTCCACCAGTGGAAGTAGCAATGCTGCTTCAGCTGGTACTAGAGAAGATTATGATAGCTCCGCCACGGTAAGACTAAAGTTTTTATCCGGTTGACAGTTAAGAAGGAGATACTAGAGTAAATTATATAGCTTTTATAGTATTTGTGATAGAAACATTTTAATGCGTTTCTTGCTACATGAATCATGATTAATGTTAATATTTAAAGCATTTATTAATTTTATTTTAATAAGATGTTTATTATATTTTTATTAAATGCATTTATTTTTTTTTTTATATATTTATATATTTAATAATTATTTTTTGAAACGTTATTTTTTATATTAAGACACATTTTGCTATGTATATTTTTATATATGAATTTATAGTGATTAAATTTCTTATAATTGTAATTTAATTATTTATATAAAATTTATATATAAAAATTTTTTCATTTCCAAGGATATATGTATAATATAAGAATATTTGATTTAATTACTTTATATTATTTTTTCTTTTATATTAAAGATTATTTTACATTAAAGAATTATCAAAAACTTATTTAAAAATTGAGAATTGATTAAATCATATTAAATATAATATATTTAACAATTTAATTATCCTGTAGCATTTAAACGTATTAAAATGATCCCAATGCATTTTATGTTTTATTTTTCTTATTTTGTTTTATATTTAAATATAGAAAGAAGTTTGTTACTTGATAGGGCCGTCTGATAGAGGTTCGCTGATTGTTTCAGGAGACGGCGGACGAAGGTCAGGGAGGTACCGATTTAGAAAATAATGGTGTGGTTGTCACGTTGACAACTGCTAATAATCCCACATCATTGCAACAACAGCATCAGCAATCTCATCAACAAGTTGCACAACCTTCGCATTCACCACCATCCACTACTAGCAACAACTCCAATCCCCTCACTGTGAAGGATCTTATGCTTGGTGTTATTGAGATGCAATTGAAACGTAATCCTAATAGTCCAGCTGGTACCAGTGGTCCTTCAGTATCAATAAATTCTGGAACACCAACGATATCGAGCATATTAAAAACGGATCATAGAAATGATATTACATTTGTAAGAGAATATAAACCGACATCAACTATGGCAAATACTAATATGTCAAGGGACTCGAATTTGGCTACGTTGTCAGTGGTATCTGGTCCTCATCATGGTCATCGTTCTGCTTCTAGTCCTCAGCAAATTGGTAAGTTATATAAAAGAATATTATTTTGTTACAAATTATTTCTAAAAACTAGTGATTCTTTTTTTTTTTTTAGAAATTATGTTGAATTAATGAATTATGAAATAAATTTGTACAATTATATATAAAAATTATTTTATTAGGTCAAATGCAAGCAACAATTACTCCCTGTCCACCCGCGCCATCGAACAATCAGTCATCTACATCAGACATACTTCCAAAGGAAGGTTTAGTTGTGATGCAAGTACAACAAGCATTACGGGAAAGCACTGAGGGCACTCTTGATTTAAGCATTAAAAAACCAAGACAACAACAAGAATATAATCATTCCCTTCAAACACTTCATAAACCACCGACGGTCACTCTCTATCGGCCAGAACCTTCGAGTGCTTATTATCATCCTCATGCCCATGCGGAACAAGGTCGTGGCGCCAAAAGTCCATTGGTGTACGCGTCGTCTCCACGACCTCAAGCACCTCTTACACCTAAAATGAATAAAGTTGCAGTACCACCACCACATCCTAAATTGTCGCCTAAATTGAGCGCAATAGTGACAACAAGCCATAAAAGTGGTTCTATTACACACGGAACTCCTGTGTCTAATACACGTTATGAAGGTCTTCTTAGACAGATGACACCTCCAGGAAATCCTGGCAGTGCAGCTGGAACACCTAATTTGACTAGCGGTGCAGGGGCTGTGAATGCACCTAGTAATCAAGGACCTAAAGAAACAGGATCCATAACTCAAGGAACTCCTGTTCATCCCTATGTGGATAAGCGTGCACCAATGTATGATTATCATAGAACAATCAGGCATTCACCTGTAACAACAGGTAATATTCCTGGTCAAGGTCAGACTCAAGCCGGAACAGCAGCAGTAGTAGTGACGCATAGCAATCAATATAATTCTTATTCGGGACGACCACCTCCTAGCTATACTATGGAGCAACAGCTATCGTCAAGACAAATTATTATGAATGATTATATAACCAGTCAACAAATGCATGCACGAAGTCGAAGTGCTGGCACGTCTGAGGGTAATAGTAAGAATGAAGGACCTTCGACGTTATATTATACCAGCACACCTCCACCTCAAACCCATACACAACCTCGTCAAGGTGTGATACAAAGGCACAATCCGCAAAAGCAAATTCATTATCCGCCACCACCACCAGGACTGGAGGCCTTTTCCAGTTTGGTGGATGTTGCTGTACAGCAACCAAGTCTTCCGGTTCCTCATCCACATGGACATCCTGCGTCTGGGAGTAGCAGTCACGAAGGTCTTGGTAAGACCATGGCAGACAGATTGTTGGCCGACCGTTATGGGGATAAACATCGTTTAACTATGCATCAAGATCATAGAATGGCAGTAGCTCACCATCATCAACGTGATAGAGAAAGGGAACGAGATCTAGTTCATTTGCGCGAGAAGGAAGAATATAGATTACAGAGAGAGAAAGAGATTCAACAACAGGAACATAGATTGGTTCAGCAAAGAGAAAAAGATGTACAACATGCTGAACACAGATTGTCAATACAGCAACGAGAAAAAGATATACAACATACTGATCATCGTCTTACCGTCCATCAACAAAGAGAAAAAGAGATTCATCAGCAGATGGTAGTAGCTGCTGCTCAACGTGAAAAAGAACATCAAGAACATCGTTTGGCTGTACAACAACAAAGAGAAAGAGATCTAGCACATTTACAACAGCAACAACAACAACAACAGCTTCAACAACATATTCAACAGCAACAGAGGATGGAGGTTGAAAGAAGGCAACATATGGCTCAATTGTACAGAGATCAACAGCAGCAACAACTTGATAGGGATAGCCGATTAATAAATAGTGGATTTACTCAATCCTCTAGGCTACAACAACCGCAACAATCCCAGCAACAACAACAACAGCAACAACAGTCATCTTCTAGACAAAACCAGTCCTCCAATCAACAACAAAATGAATCAGCATCTACATTAACTGCTGCCAGTCTGATAGATGCTATTATAACACATCAAATTAACCAAAGTGTTGAAAATACTGGTGGAAATGCCCAACCACAACGACCTGGTGATCGTCTTTTCCAGGTAACTTGTGTTAGTGTTAGCGATCAAATATTGTTTATTAATGTTTTGTATGTATAAAACGCAGATATGCCTTATACAATAGAAAATTTTTTAGGGATTTCACCGAGAAGCTCCAGTAGAACCTAATGGGATGGCTCACAGTCCTGCTGGCGATGGAAATGGTGGCAACAGTGGAGCTGGGAATGCAGGCGGCAATGGAGGAGGTGGCAATAAACCTATTACTCTTGGAGAACATGTTGATCATATTGTTTCTAAAGATTATGGTCCTCCACATTCCTCGTATAGATCGTATAGTGGGTAAGTTTTCAATACAATATAATTTATTATATTTAATTTCATATGCAAAATTTATATTCGAATAATAAAATTTTGAACAAGCAATTGAGAATGGAAAAAATTGTTTATTATAGCATGGAATATATCTATTTAATATATATAGTTTTTATATAACTACTTATATAAAAATCAAATTTTTTTATATTAAATAAAATTAATCGATATTATACAAAGATTATTTTTCATTTAATTAGATATCAAATTTCGGAAGATCAGTGGAAGAGACGAAAAGCTAACGAACCCGATTCCGTGAAGACTGGAGATGAGCGTCAAATAATTCGAGTTACGCAGCAACAATCGCAACAACAGCAACAGCAGCAGCAGCAACAACAACAGCAGCAACAGCAACACCAACATCAACAGTCAGCAGCATCGGTAGGAAAACAATCGTTCCATTCAGTCGAACCTGTTTCACCTCCGGAAACAGGTACTAATCACTATGGGCGTCGCCTATACGAAACAACCACTGCCACATCGACTTCCGGAACTCCTTCCAAGCCTCATCTGTCACCTTTGGATTACGTAAAGAATAAGATCGTTGAAGTGATGCGTACATCTGAAGATGATAAAGGGGGTAACACAACCGATAGAAATGGAGGAAACATCACAAGTGCAGAAAAAGATGAGAAAATTGGAGGAAATGTGGAAAGTCCCTCAAGTGGAGAAATGATGGTGGATGAGACACCAAATAAAACTCCTCAACCACCTGCACCAGCGCCTACTACAACTTTTTATCCGTTTAGTGCGTTAGGCGTTCATACTGGCCCACCTCCTGCGCCGCCACCCCCAACTTCTGGATCTGCTTCTGTGACAAAATCTGAACAAATGCAAGCCGAACCAGCACCATTGCTTTCTGCGCAGTACGAGCCACTTTCTGATGAGGATTGATAGTCTAATAAGTTAGCAACGTGTGCTAATCTACACGCTGTGGAAATGTTCTTCTTAGGGTATTTATGCAGTTTGTTCATACTGGACGGAAGTCTTATTCAGACTACAACAATAAATATCGAATATTTCACCATTACCAATGTTTTTCGGGCGTTAGCCATTGCGTTCTAACTGGTCGTATCTAATAATTTTTCTAATGATAATTGAATCGAAAGAATTTCTTATTTCGTTCCATTTCGTTCGTTTGCTCACTTTTTTCTTTTCCTTTTTTTTTTTATCACGAACTTTATCGTATTCCGAAATGGAAATTATAAATACGATGGTTTTAAATAGAGTTTATTATTTTATAAATTTCATATTCCGTCAATGTATTCTTTTAGTCGAGGATCGTTTCCGTACTCTCAGTGTACATGTAAATGTGATTATTTTATGGAAGCATTATTATTTTTTTAATGCTCATCCAGCGTACGAGAAACTAATTAGCTGCGTAATTTTAATTATTAATTGATATTTTTTTACGCATTACTTATTCTTCACGCTAATATGTACGTAAATGTTGTGTATAATTATCAGCTAGATTAAATATAATTATTTCCATTTTCACCGCCACTTATTTTTGTTTTTTAAGAAAATACTTTTTTTTTAGATATCGTTAATTTCTAACATGGAGTTGTAAAAACCATGAGGATCTTTTAATTTTAAAACGACACAGAACAATCTACGCATATGTTATATAAAATTATTAAATCTTCTAGTACATATACAGTACATATATTGGATCGTGATATTTAATATTTTTTTAATGAACTTGAAAAATATATATATATGAAATATTTCTAATGCATTCAAAAACTCGTGAAAATGTTAAATTATCATTCTAAACATTTTTATGTTTATATATAGAAAGAAATGTTCATCGTACAAAAGTTCTCGATCCTTTCTAAGATTAGAAACAAACATTATCGAAAAATTCGACCTGTGGAACGTCCAGGCTAGCCCAAGTTTACAATGGAGACGCTTTTTTGTATATAATGAATGATATATAATCGTTAAAAAAATGATACAACGCTAAAAAGGCATACGTGTTTTTATTTGGAATGAGTCTGTGATGTGTCTGGAATTATAAAAAATAGCTTCAACTGTTGTACCAGTGCGAAAGGCATATTAGCCTCAAATTTGACAAGGAGTCAATATAATTGACGTAAGAGACATATGAAATGCATTCTCGCACATATTGACAGTGTACTGTCTTAAAGAGATCACTTTAAATATTCTCTCCTTGGTGAAGTGGGTTTTAAACAAAACAACAAAAAAAAAAAGTATAATTCTAAGTGTTGTACATAGTACACAATATTAATTTTTAAGTTGAACAAGTAGGTATATGATGGCTAGTTTAATCGTATGCTATATTGTAAGAATCTAGACTTAGTATAAGTGACGTAGCTAGCATTTAGGAATTAGACGCCATGAACTGACTAGGGAAAAAAAATTTCCCGAACTACGTTCTCTTATTAATAAAAAAAGAGATAAAAGAAAATATATACAGGCGATTTTGATTGATGGAAAAAATTATCATCCATCATAAGCGAATGGATGTGAATTTTATTTTATTTGATTGAAATTATAGAATCTGAATGTACGCTCTGACTATCAAACAAACAAAATACATTATGCAATTATACATATTACAAAACAAATTACATTTTTCACTTATTCACACATATATACACATGCATACATCGGTGAATACACATGTACACATAAAAAATTTTTATATAGCCTAATTTTATATTTGTATGCAAAACGTAACCTTCAACCATGCGATTTGCTCCTTCATTTAGTCACGCGACACTCAAAACGAGCCTTAGTCCCTTTGACATAAGAAAATTATTGCTTTTTATTGCAACATTTGCTGCACCGTAAATCGCTTCTACCAAACGTGTTACGATATACATATACATGCATGTATGAATGTATGTATGATGAATGCATGTACGATGGATGTATGTATGTATGCATGTACGTATGTATGTATGTATATGCTTAATATATACATATATTTAATATATATATGTATTTTCTCGTACTTTATTTCAGTATGCACTTTTGTGTGAGCTTACGAAGCTCTTGAGAAGTAAAATACATTCGGTCAGATAATGCGAGTGCCTCTACATTTGCGCAGCCTATTGTTATAAAATGAATATACATAATTTTGTTATCTTTATATTATGGGTCGCGGTAATATCATTTTCGTTTCGTTTTACGTATTCCATTTCGTTTCCGCGAGGATCATATCGAAGGAGTGTCCAATATATATATATGTACAAACTGCACACGTGAAATGTGTTCGATAGAGAATGTTTAAATCATAATGTTGATAAAATAGAATTCGTTTACATCTATATAAATACATATATATATGACACATATATATATATATATGTATATATGTGTATGTATGTATGTGTGCTGCGACATACGATTGTTCAGTGTATCGGACAATGTCCAAGAAAAAAAAAAAACAAATGTCTCGAGACCGATATTATAAGAAAAAAGATCTTATAAAGCCTCCTTGATATCGATCACGAGTTGATAAAATAATATAATTTTGAAATTTGAAGAGTTCTGTGAAGTGTGTTATTTCTTGAACATTTGTTTTAGCGATTTCATTTTTCTTGAGAACAAAAAATAAAAGGAAAAGTTTTCCTATAGACTTAGCACAGGAAATACTCCGTAGTTTATAATAAACAGTGGTATATATATCGGGACACTTCAGGATTGCGAATTCGTTGTTTACCTCTCGCGAGTTACACGTTACCGTCGTTTATTTTTAGAGAGAAAGGGAGAGAGAGAGAGGGAGAGAAAGAAAAAATGAATGAATGCAAATAAATCGTTTGATAAAACTGTGTCTGTAAATAAACAAACTATTAACCTTCGCTTCGCCAGTCTCATGTTAAG
>NW_006263356.1:559565-582643 GCF_000469605.1 Apis dorsata | reverse complement strand
AAAAAAAAAAAAAAAAAAAGAACTTCTGTGTTCTATATCGTGATTTTTACATATTTTTAAACGACAAAAAAAAAAAAAAGAATCTTTAAAGATCTCAAAAAACACGTAATCATCTATTACATCAACACACTGTCCTTTCTCATATTGTTATGATTATAGTAGGGATTGTGTCGATCGAGCAATTATATTACGTTAACCTGTAAAAAAATTATGATCGCCATCATTATTATTTTGCAATACTCGGCATTATCATTATTTCACTACATAGTGACTGATATTATTTCGATCATGAAATCATGAATATTAAACAAAAGAGATATAAAAGAAAGAGATATAATCTGACGTAAATTTTTTTCTAACGCTTGATAATAATCTAATATATCGTTCTGTGCAACTACTTATCAACGTAAACGATATTTCAAGTGATGTGTGTTATAAATGTATCGATCAGAAGACATTTTCCCACTATTATTTTGATAATCTGTCTTCATGCGAAAAGCAGTCGTGAAAAAATTAATCACATGATTTGTGAATGGAATTATATATATATATATATAAATATGCGTATTATAGATTCAGTTTCTCAAAAAAAAAAAAAAAAAAAAAAAAGAAAAAAAAAAAAACAATATGGAAATTTTTCAGCCTCGCATAAGATATACAGAGCATTTATTTTAGCCGATTATAAAGGTAATTCACAATCAATACAAATTGTATCATTACAAAATTTTTATTATTACACTTATGAAAGAAAAAAAAAAAAACAAGAAAATTTTTTTTAGATTATACAAAATCGGAGTCCTGAAGAATACCGTGTTTAAATGCTTCCACTAAAATAACGAAAAGAGAAATAACATTATGGGAAATTAAGTTAAAACGAATAAACGGAAAGGTATAATGTGAACAGCGATTTTTAAATGCGATCACCCGCAATCCGATTGTACTTTTCGAAGAGTGGTGCCCCCTTGACGTTTCTCTGCTTTCTTTTTGCAGCAATTGAAGCGATTGAATATATTTACATTTTTCATTTATCATTATTATTAAATTCCATTACCAACATAGTTCGATCTCTCCAATTGTGATAAGAAGAAACTTCCTACATGTACATTTACATGTTTGCGTTGCATCAAATCTAAACTCCACAAAATATTATATATGTATCGAAAAAAATGTTGAACTCTCTTTTTGTGCTTTAATCTTTGTACATACGTATAAGTACGATGCAATATCGCAATCACATGTAAAAATATTTTCAAGATTAACGTTTGCTCGAATGATATTGTTGTATGTAAATGGTGGAATGCCATGCCGTACATTAGACATAAAATAATAAAGTTAGAAAGCGGAGTACGACAATGGCAGCCCTCTTTTTAAGTACTTTTTAGCAACGTAAAACATCAAATGAAAATAAGAATATATACACAAATACACAGACACGATAAAAAATAAAAAGAAAAAAAAAAAAAAGAAAAAAAAAAAAAAAAAAAAAAAAAAAAAAAAAAAAAAAAAAAAAGAAACGAATATTATCGTTGATATGACAGGCAAATCACACATCTAGACTATTCTATAGGACTAGAAACGACGTAAGGTATCGATATAAGACGTGTGTATGTAAGTACCTACTCGTTTGTAACCTGAAAGAAGATCGATATCTATCGATCGATCTCTTTCAAGTAAAAAGTCTGTACATAGATAAAGAGAAGAAAAAAAAAGGAACGAAATAAAACACGCCGAGGTACTCAGCTCCCTCCTAAAAATATTGTACTATATTAATAATAATAATAATAATAATAATAATAATAATAATAACAATAAGAATAATAATTATTATTATAATAATTATAACAATAATAATAATAATATTAATAATAATATTAATAATAATATTAATAATAATAATAAATAATAATAGTAATAACAATGATGATGATGACGATGATAATGCTTACAATGCGGTCGTGCAAAACGCGAGAAACTAAGGAGACAAAAAGTTAAACGAAACGAGATTTCAAAAAAGAAGAAAAAGGAAAAAAGAGGAAGGAGAAGTGAAATAATAATTATTAAATAAATAAATAAATAAATAAATAAATAAATAAATAAAAAAAAGGCTAAGAAGCGATATTACCTATGAAACCCGCTATTAATGCGATTAATTCAAATAAATTAACTACAATTAATAGCGAGCGAGAACATACCACGCCTACAGTAAACTACAGGTGTAGCATACACGATAATATTATTATCAAAACAGTTCAATGTAAAAAAATTGTTATTTTTGTTGAAATAAAAATCACCTCCGTTATAATAACGAGCACCCCTTTTGACTCTTGTCTCTAAACGCTTCGTGTTATTTTCTTATATGGCCAAGCATGATGGATATACAGAGCGTACATGAACGTTTTTTTTTAATACTTCAGTGCCGTACGAAATTCAAAGTTCCTGGTAGATTAAAATAAAACTGAAGTTTAAAAAAAAATTAAATACAAAAATTATATCGAAATATTCAATTAGAAGAAAATCTTGATTACATACCACAAATTTATTTGTATCTTCCTTTACTTCATCTTATTCTTAATTGAAAATTATAATGAAGATATTTCCGGGGGATCATTGATGACTCGTATACAATGATGAACTTATTAAGGATTAATGAATTTTGAAAAATATATATATATATATTAATTTTAATATTTAATACGTGTTTTTTTGAAATAGATAAAAAAATATATGATGGTTTAATTGTACAGTTAATCATTTAAAAATAAGACGTAACGATATGTCATTTTTTCTTTATTATTAAATATCGTAATATTTGACTGAAAGAAATACATATATACTTATACAGAGAAAAAGATGTGTCACGATTACAAATGATCGTACCTGTCCAAAATAATGGTACTTATTATTAAGATAGGAACTGTTTATCTAACAAATAAAAACTTAATAATTATCTGTATTTTAACGTCGAAATCGTATCTATTTAAAGCGACGATTATTTATAATTTATTCTATTCTATTTTATATAGAAAAGGCGCGTACAAAATACATGATGAGTAATACGAACATAATATTTCTTTCATCATAATGAACACTTTATTTTATTTGGTTGAATATACATGTGTATTTGATGTCGCTCATAATTATTTTTAAAATAAGAGATTTATATTCTAATTTTGTTTAGCAGCTTATTTGATGATTTAATAATTTTAATTAAAAACAATAAATGATGTGATTAAATGAAAATTAATTTAAGGTTATTCAGACAAAAAATATAACATATTAATTCATTCGAGTTATAATAATTATTTAATTTATTATATAAAAACATTAATTTTAATTTTTATAAGTACCAAAATAAAAATTTTCTAAATATCAATTTAATTACTATTAATAATTTTTTTTCTTAATTAAAAAGAGAAGTAATTACCGAATTTTGTAACGCTAAATATTAAAAACAAACAAAAAATATATTTTTTAGTAAAATGATTCGATTTAATAAAATTATCCAATTGATTATGAGCGATATATTATGTCAATATTTATTAATTATTTGTGATTATAAAAAAAAAAAATACGCATTTTTTTACTTAAAATTTGATATTTATTACAAAACTTACATACACAAAATAATAAGATAATAAGAAGCACTTATACGCGAAAAATCATAAAAATATAATTAATAAACAAAGTTAAGGTTCCTATTCCTCCTGATAAACTTTTTTTTATTTTTTGTTAAAATAATATTTTTATTCGTTTTCTTCTCGATTTATTCGATTTTTTTTAAGATTAATTTATTACAACTATTAATTTTATTCAATATTTATTCATATTAATTATGTTTTTTATGATGATTTTCTTAAATTACTTTTATTTCTGCTTAATATTATGAAAAACTATTTATTAATTTCAGTTTTGAAAATTTCAAAATCTCTTCATCATTAAAAAATCATTATAAAAGAATCAATAATAAAAGATAACATTTTCTTTATAATTTTGATAAAATATCTTAAATCTTTAAAAAAAATAAAATAAAAATAAATGATTTAATATTTTAACATTTTATTTTAATATTTTATAAAATTATTCTATTAGCTTTTTAAATAATTCAATGATAATTAAAAAATATAAATTTAAATTTATTTTTTTGTGTGATGAATCACTTTAAATAATTTCAACTATAATTATAACGCGTAAGTATTCTTAAAAAGAAAAAAACAAAATGAGAAAGAGCAACAAGTTTTTACAAAACTTATTTTTTTTATTTTTATTATATATAATCTAACAGTTCGTTATTTAAAAATAATTTAATTTTAAATGTTGTTTCATATGAAAATATAAAAATAAAGAATTTACATTATATTCAATACTTTCGTTGCATTTTGTGCGTATTTAGGGAATTTGATTATTAAATATATATATATTTATATAATAGTATATATATATATATACGATTAATATATAATATAAAAACAAAACAAATACAAAATAAAGCAAAAAATAAATTGAATATTTTATTTGATGAAAATAAGGAATAAAGAATATTTGCAATTTTTTTTTATGTATTAATCATAATAATTAATATAATTAGTGATAAAATATAATAAATATACTTGTGCATGACACAAATCTAGATAATTATTAAAAATACTAGAAGTTTATTGTTCTTAAAGTAATAATTAATGATGATACAGTTTCTCTACTATTTCAAATGATGTACCTCATAGCTCTCTCTCTTTCTCTTTCTCTTTTTTTTCTCTCTCTCTCTTATGAGTATGCTAAAATGTACTCTCAGAATTATAATTATCAAGAAAAAAAAGAGAGAGAAATTTTAAATAATTATTCAAAAAAATTCTGTAACTTTACATCTTGTACTTTAAACTATAATTTTTTTTTGTACAAAATTATACTTAATATTTTATTATAAATGTTTATATATGTATTATAAATTCAAAATTATCTTGATATTTTATTTTCTTTCTAAAATTAATACAGTGTGTTTTTAAATAAATTTTAAAAATATAAAACAATAAATTCTATATTTAAAATTTTTTTATTTAGAATTTGAAATTTAGAACTGATTTTATAATTGAAAGGCACTTTTAATATTTAATTTTCTATTAATTATATTTTTCTGAACTTCTATTCTAAAAACATATATATATTGAAATAAATATATAATATATTTAGTTTCATTTTATTAGTGACTAAAATATTTATAGATTTCACAATTAAAATATCAAGTTTGTGAAAATCTTTATACATTTATAAATGTAGTCAAATTAGTTGTATTAATAGTTTGCAAATCAGGTACATGAATAGTGAATTATAAATACATGATAATGAAGTGCAGTAACTTATTAAACAAAAATTATTTTCGAAGACAAATCTTCGATAATAGTATTTTTATCAATAATACTTTATATGTATTATAATGTTAATAATAAAACATGTTTTTTTCAAAAATAAGTGTTATGAGTAATAAAATATTACTCTAATATATATTTAAATATTGAGAATATTGCACTGTAAAATATTCTATTGCAATTATTGTTTTATATTTATTGTAAATTCATAATAATATTTGTATTATAAGATGCAATAAAAAAATCGTATGTTTAAATTAATATAATTTGAATATGTTTATATTAGTAAAAAATGGTTAAACATTTGAATTATTAATATTACTATTCGAATTATATTCTTTTCGTTTATACTTGTATGATATTTAAATGATTATTAAATTTTTTATGTAATTTATTATTATAAAAATATTTGTTCTTATATATATATATATTTTCAAAGAAAATTAAATTAGAAAATATTATTTTTCTTTATTAGTACAAAATATTATCAAGTGTAAAATTATTTATTATTGTCATTAATTTACTTTTTCTGTGCAATATATAGAGATTTTCTATATCACAGTATGCAATATATTAATATTTATTTTAAATGCTTAAACTAGCATCTTGTTTATTTATCTATTTTTATAGAAAAATTTTTGCTCTCTGCTTATATAGTGGCAAGATTTCAATTTCTATTACATTAGAAAACATTTAGCAAAAAAATAAATATATGAAAACTAATTATAATAAGATGTATAGAAAATATTCCATAAAATAGCAGCTGTCATAAGTACAGTATATGTAATAATACTGGCCCACCACACAACTTTTTCCCATGTTTTAACTTCAAGATTACGAAGTACATTTATACCTACAAGTAAGCCTGCAATGGCACCAGCAAAATGAGCAACATATCCAACTTGGTCGTTGGTTTCTAATACATAACGATTATATATTGCTTGACTAACGTCAACAACCGTTACGACAAGGAATACTAATAATTGTAAAACAGCAAATTCCATTTGCGACCAGTTCATTAAAATGGTTGCCACGTGAGCAGTAATTAATGCATATACACCACCTGATGCTCCTGCTAAATATACTGTAGGATCTGATACAGATGTACCAAGAGATCCTGCTAAAACGCCCGCTACATATATAATTAATACTCTCCACCATTTGTGCACCATTTCCAATGGAATACCTAACATTATTTGCACAAGTAAGTTTACCACTAGATGAAATACCCTGTATAAAAAAAAATCTTTAATTTCTTAATCATATAAAAATAGTTACATTCAATGATAAAAAACAAATACACACCCCACATGTACAAACATATATGTTAAATATCTCCATGCTTCATATCTTTTGTGTGGATTATAAATAAATAATGTAGCTGCTGGTCCTTCAACAGAAGGTGATTTATATACAATTACATCATATAAAAATAAAATAATTTCTAATATGGAAATAATTATCATTGCTAATGCTGGAGGTTTACAACTATATTCTTCTTCATATTGTCCATCAGTGATATCACTAGACCGTGCTATTTGAAAAGTAGTTGGTCTTTGTGGAACCATAGATTGTACATATCGTTGCACCAAGTGACCAAAAACACCTTGCATATCTTTTCTATGTATCTACAAAAAAAAATAAATTATCATAAATACTTGAAAATAATATTAATATAATAACTAATTTTTTAATTACATAAGTGAAAATATAAATAAATAATATATACAATAACTTTAAAAACATAATTGTAAATTGTAAAAAACATAAATTTAATATAATTTTAATATAATATACAATAAAATAAAAATACCATAGCTATAAATTCTGGAAAATCTAAATATCCTGAATCATCTAGATCTGCCTTACGCATAATCATATGAACAACTCTGGTTGGAATATCATTGGAATAAGAAGAACTACGTATCATAGCTCTTAATTCCTGATATGTGATTTTTCCATCCCCATCTAAATCATATTTTTCAAATATAGCTTTCCAATGCTGAAAATATCAAAATTATTGCAATATATAGAAAATCAAATTTTTTATTAGATTTATTATACATAATATTTATAAAGGTTATGACAAATATAATAAAAATTATAAATATAATTTCTTACAGAATTATTATATTGCAGTGGTATTGTTATCGCAGATTCTCCTTCTTGATTACTTCCCATTCTAATTAATTTGAAACCTCTGTAATATATAAAATGAAACAATTAATAATAAATATGATAAAACTATTAATATTTAATATTATGTATAAATTTTTATTTTAATGCTTCTAAGTATTATTATGATTATTTCAATTAAAAAAAAATTAATAAACTAATAAAAAAAATAATAAAATAAACTAATAAAGAATTAAATAATGTGAATTAATTTATCTTTGTTAAAATTAATAACAAAAATACACATTAAATTTCACATGTATACATAAAGAATTAAATATATTGTACCTGTATTTGATTAATCACTAATTGCACGCTAAATATATAAACTATAAACGATACAAGTAACATCTACTTAATACACGTGCAACACACAATCTATGAAATTGTTTCTTCGTTTAATCATTATGAGTAGATTCGTAATTAATTTTTCTTTAGCATTATTCATACAAATGATACATATTTATTTTATCTTATCAGATCGATTATCCGGAAAATTGACACAGAAACCTTGCGTAGTGAACGATTGACAGATATACAGTTGAATATGTATTTTATATCCGCGTGATTTATAATTGTATATTGGCATGTTTCATTTATTTGAAAAATACCAATGACCTTAATACCTGTACACGAGATCAAATAAATTTTAATCAGCAATGCAAGATAAATTAAATTATCTTCAAATAAAATTGCCCATTACTCTGATCAGTTATAGTATGAAGCCAGATCCGTATTATCAGCTACAAATTACGACAGGACACGTTCGAAAAGACTTTATAGCTGAAGGTAGTTAGCGTCGCAACAGGTGAACTCGACGACCAAGTACATTACACGAATAGAAAGTGCCACAAGATATAGTATAGTAGAATGTAATAATTATTTTGTTATAGATTATTGACATGTTTTTTCAGCTTTATTTTTACCTATTATTATCATGTTTTATATCTCTCTATGTTGATTTAATATAAAAAATATTGGAGATAAAATAATTATTTTTGTTTGATTAAAATATATGTAATTTATAATATATATAATATATAAGTTATAATTTAATATATATATATATATATATATATAAAACATAAAAATGAATAAGATTAATGAACATAAATATTTATTTTTAAACAATGAAAATATAATAGTAAAAAATTACAATTCACGTGCACCGGCATATTAACGAATATGTGTACATTTAACTTGATGATTCATTCAATTTTCTTTAGTGAATCATAATATCTGTATAATACTTTAGATAGTTACGATACTTCGTCTTGCTTTCAATAATAAAATATCAATGAAGTTCAATGCAATATTTGATATTGATATATAAGTATTTAAAATATAATTAATAAAATATAATTCGGCATATTTATCGTCAAAATTTAAAATAATATTTATAAAATATTATAATACTTATAGAATTTTGTATAAAATATATCAATTTAATAATTCTTATAAAGTAATCAAAAATTTCATTTTTTATCAAAAATTACACGAAAGATTTAATTATTCATCTATAAAATTATATATTATCTACATTATTCATATCATTAAAAATTATAAAAATTATTTACATAACATACAAAAATATGTTCAATTTTGAAAATAATAACTTAAATTTGCATATTTTATTTCAAATAATAATAATTATCATAATATATATTATTCAAATAATAGAATTAAGATTTTTTTAATCAATAAATAAGAAAAAAAAACAATAAAATTAATCAAATATCGAAGCTTTATATTCTATTCATGTTCTTGGATTTTTTTAAGAATTTTTAAGAAATTTTGAAGAACAAATATAAACAAGAACAGTAAATATTGAAAGAATAGAAATAGAATCAAAATTCGAAAATCAGCGTCATCTTTAGAGTACCGCAAATGAAATAGGTAAAGAAAAGATAGAAAATAATAAAAAGAAAGATAGAGATAGAATTGACTTTCAGCGTCATCTTTTGTGTAACAAAAACATTTCTCTAGAATTATTTTTCTATAAATACTCAAGAGATGGCGTTGATTTTCAATTCTTATTTTATCCTTTTTATATAATATATAAATATGTTTCATATATTATATAATGTGTGTGTTTTGATGACATCGCTCAGCGATAATAATGAGATTTAAATAAATAAAAATTTATCCCAATAACAAAAAAAATCTATGCTGAAAAATTATTTATCGAATCACTTTTTTTTTGTATTTTATAAAACATTCTTAACATATAATTAACTATCTAAATATTATTATCGAATAAAAAATAGGAACTTAATATTATTATATTTTATAATGTTATTGTTTTAAAGTTTGTTTGAAAGATTACAGACAAAATGTCAATTCACAAATTATTTTTATAATTTGACATTTAAAATGTATATACAACAACACAAAATCATATGTTATAAATATTATTTCAGGAAATTTAAAAATTTTTTAAAAAATATAATTTTATTTTTGGAAATATAGTTTACAATTAATTTTTATTATAGAAATAATTTATAATACAATATCATATTATAATTAATTCGAAATAGACATTTCGATTCTAAAATAAATTATAAAAATTAAATTAAATGAAAAATATATTATAATATACATAATTGTAAAAATAAAAGTTCATTATTTTTTTTTAATACAAGAAGAATGTTTTACACGCATATTTATATATTATTTATATATACATATTTGCAAAGGATGCCTATGAAATATTACTGTTTTTATTACGTTATTATACGTCTTAAAAAGCTGACTCAACAGGATATAAGGATCTTATAACTATATTAATTCTATGTCAAAAGCAAGTTGCTACAATCATACATAAAAATATAAAAACGAATATAAAATGCAGGTGTATGTATGCTCAACACCTGTTACTAGGCAACAGAAAAATCGATAAATACATTCGTCCAACGATTGTCGATAGTTTTCTTCAGTTACTCTTTTTAACCGATACTCAAATGTACTTTCTTTTGAATCAACAATTCAAATGATCGATATATTCGATATTAAAAGAAATGGCAAATAAAATACGAAAGCAAAAAATAGCTGCCAATTACAAAGTTAAAGAACCTATAAGCAACTTTAAAATAAGGTAATATTTCAAAATTTCTAATAACAAATTTAATGAGTAACGCATAAAAAAAATTTGATAAATTTCAAAAATTACAATTTGTGATATTATTCCTTTTTCTATTTATTCTTATATACTGCTGAACTATATAATTAACTTCAATTGTTGAAATGATCATTATAATGTGAAATAACGCAATTGTTTTGCCGCCGAAAACAGATATGACGATAGAATTAGATCTCAGCCATCTGGCAGAAATTGTTTCTACCTTGTAAATTGTATTTATCTTCTGCGTTTATTATTTCAGAGTCAAAATCGTACAGCAAAGGCCTTTGCTTGCAGAACTCTTAGAAAATGAAGGGGATACCAGAGACTCAAATTTTCTTGAAGAAGAAGATCGTATTTTTAACTGGCAAGAAAAAGTATTCAGTCCGTTCGAAGTGAGTTTTTATAGCAACGAGACAAATTGTTTAACTGAATCTCAAAAAGCATATTATCAAGAAATCAAAGAAAAAAATATCGAAGGTTCTCGACTTTATACCTATACGCAAAATGATTCTTATTATTTAAATGATGACTTATTAACGAAACCTTATAAGACAAAGCTAGCGATCAGAAATCAAACTGCATTACCGGTTTTGCAAAACCGCAAACCCTTTTCTGAAAGATACAATAAAATGGTTATAGATAATATACCTGATGAAACTAGGATTCGAACGAATCACTATCTTTATATGGATAATTCTACAATGTATGTCATGGTTGACTTATCTCAACAAGATAAAATCTTAACAAGTTCTGATGAGGATACGGAAATAGTGTTATTTGTTATTACGTACGATCGATTGCACAAAATTTTAACAGTAAATCCTGATTTTACGGACGATTATTATTACGTTATCACGAATTCCAGTGGAATTCAATTTAATTATTGGCTCGAACATGTTTCTGAGAAACAGTCATCGTTGGAATTACAACAACAACAAAGCGAAACGCAACGAGTAAGCATGTATATTATATTATAAAATACATGTTTAAGTTATAAACCGTTCTTGTTATAAACCGGTTTTAGGATATTTCCATCTTATTTTTTTGCATTATATATTTAAATACATTTTTTAATATATTTCAAATAAAAAATATAAATGTTACCATATTTTTATTTTTTTTTTAAATTGCATATCAAATAATTACAATTAAATTATATATTACAATTTAAAATTTAATTAACTAATTTTTTAAAATTATTTTTATGAGGAATTATTTACATATTACGCAATCTTATTAAAATATAACGAAATATATACATACCCAACATAGGAGATTTCAGAAATTTGTCTCATCATTCTTTGTGGATAAAACATAATTCTTAAATTTAATAAAAAGTTGTCACTATTATTAATAATTTTTCATAATTAAACATGTGTTTCACGAAACTGATTTTAATTGTTTTATTTTGCACTTGGTTAGAATACATTTATAAGATGTAATTATTTTCATATTTAATTGTATATTTTCGACCATGTTATTATAGTGTAATCAAGATTTATCAGTTATTTAAAATACATCTAATATATGAGAATGAAGTATATTAAACCGTGGTCTGAAATCCGACTGAATCCTATGGCACTGAATAGCTGCTTGAACACGTTTACACTTATATTGTCTGTCTACATATATACACAAACCCACTTATATATCTTTCTGTTTATACATATATGATGGAGCAATACTGTCATTTAAACGGAAAAGTAACTTTCATACAATTTCGTAGTATTGCGATTGTATAATCTACTTCTATATATTTTCATGTTATATGTTATACAAAAATTTTTTTTTACTGATAAAATTAAATAAAAATATATTTGATGCTAAAAATATTATAATTGAAGTATTCATTACTTTAGTTTAATCTTTATAATATGTCTATAACTACAAGTATAAAATTATTAAATATTATTTTAATTTTTATATTTTATAGGAAATTAAAGAACAACTGATACACAAAGAAGCAGAAATATTTCGAGGCATGCAATTAGTATTACCAAATGTATATAAATATTTTATAAAATTAGATATTTTATCAGCTCATGATTTCTTTTTTGATGGGCTTTGTATTTCTTATCATGTTTATTTGCCAGAACATTGGAGTACAAATCAAAGTGATAGTTTATTTGGAAGAACTCAAAGATGTAATTTAAAGAATAATTCAGCATATTTTAGTTATGCCTCACAAATATCATTAGAATTTCAATCAACCACTGAGCTTGATATGAATAATCTATCATCTTGGCCTCGATTCTTATTATCAGTTACATCACTTGATAGTTGGTTTAGGTAAATCAATTAAACATTTTTATATTTTAAATAAAAATAATAAAAAAAAAATTAAGTTTAATTCAATAATTAAAAATTTCAGATATCGTACAGAAGGTTATGCAGCTATACTTTTGCCTGTACTGCCTGGTTTATATAAATTCAATATTCCTACTTGGCGACCATCAGGAAGTATTATTAATTCTCTTAGAAGATTTTTCACAGGTGGTACTTATGAACTAGAAGATATAACTTTCTGTAGTATTCCCAAAGGACATGAAGATAAAATATTAAATAAATCACAATTAAATGTTACATCAAGTGGTTATATAAAATTAAAAATGAATATCATTCATCAAACTCATAATTCAATTAAAAATAATCATCAATTAGATCATTTTCAAAAACTGAGTACAGATAAACTTATGTCTAATATAGACAATATTTTTGAACAATTTAAAGCAGCCAGAGAACGTATGTTACAAATTCGAAATTTAAATATTTAATTATTATAATTAAATATTTAATTATTTAAACTTAAATAATCAATAACTATAAAAAAATTACATTTAAAATAATCTGTGATATATTGTAAATAATAATAAATTTCAATTTATTGAAATAATAATTTATAAAATAATTAATATAATAATTAAAATATTTTAATAAAATTCTTTAATACTATCTTTATTTTTTTTTATTTATTACTATTACTTTTACTATTATTTTTTTAATACTTTTAATAATAATAATGAATTATATATAATTTTTTAATAATAAATTAAATTTATTTTTGACAAATCGAAATCTAAACAACATGACAATAATATAAGTTAACTATTATTAAATATTTTTTAAATATTTTTTAATTAATAATCTGTTCATTCATGATTACTTTACTTAAGTTATTCTATTGAATATATGGATTTTAGATAAATATCAAATTTTTAATTTCTTAATATAGAATAATAATATAAATGCAATTTTGGAATATTTATTTGTTAAACTATAAATATATTCTGTCAAATATTGATTGATATAATGTTTTTTTAACTATGTTACATTTATTATATTTAATATTTAAATTTCTTTCTAGATACTTTCTAGATACTTTTAATATTACATAAAGAAAAAATAAAATAATTATAAATAAATACATCCAAAATAATTCGTGAACAATATGTGAAATTATATATTAATATTTTATAAGAAACAAAAAGTTTCTATTATTAATATTCCTGAAAATATTTTTTTTATTTTCTTAAAATTTATTATTTTGTAATAGCCATCTAAAAACATCCTAATAAAAAAAATTATATAACATGATATTAGTATATTCAATTATGCACTAAATAACATTTTAGAATTCACTGTTATTTTTCAAATGTGGAAAGAAAAATTCGACATCTTTTTTCTAAAATATGATTAACTAAAAGACTAGAGTAAAAGTGCAAACATACATCCTATAGACTTTTCAATCATTGTCTTTTTTTTGCTGCTTTTACTGCTTTTGATTTTTGTTTTTCTCCACCAGATAAAAATGATGTTATTACCTCAGACATTTCTGGCATATTATAATTAGTGAAATTATTTAATTGTTCCATTTCCTAAGAAAAATAAAAATAATAATTATATATTTTTCATCATTATATAATAAATTTATGTATATTTTTAAATTTGTATATATTTAAATTATATGTATAATTGAAATATTTACTAACCTTTCTGGTTTCAGGATCATTCATAATTTTTGGTATAATCATAATTAACAATAATGGTAATATCATCATTAAAACCTACAAAAATTAAAAAAATATATATTTTCATTTCTTTTTCTCTTTACAAATTTATAAAATAATAATAATTAAAATAACAATTTTACCATTGGATTAAATAAAAAGTCTGTTACTCTCCATTGTTCTCTAACTTGAAAATATCGAAATGGTGTTAAAGGTCTCATTTTTAATGGATAAGGAACTTGTATTACTTGTGATGTCTGAATCAAATTAACTTTTCTTGCCCTGAACTTTCCTTTTGAGTTAATTTCTACTCTTATAGGTTCATAAACACAATTTGGGTTTACAACCTCGATTACATATGATCCTGATGGTACATTAGAAATGACAAATGTTCCATCTTCTCTATAAATGTTAAATGCAAAGTAAAAATTATTTAAAAATTATTAACATTTCTCATATTCCTAACCTATATGAAGTTTTAAAAAATAATTATTTTATATTATTTCTATGTCTTTGATTAATTGATTACTTTTTTATGTATAAATAATATTTTTAATCTTTAGCATTTTGAAAATATTTAATGCATATTTACCTTAAGAAACCATAGTGTTCTCCACCATTAGCCATGACATGGGTCATTAATTGCCAGCCACTTGGAGCTCCATTTTCCCATGGAAAAACTTTTCCTTCGATAACATATAAATCTGTCGATACGTCTTCATCATTTTCGGCAATTACATATTTATTGGAAATGTTGACAATAATAAAAAGTAGAAAAATAAAACTTTTATACATAATCATATTGGATGAGCTTCCACATACAAGAAGTTTAATGTTAAATGTCTAAATATTGCCAGTATAGTAAACTATAGATAATTTTCACTAAATAATAAATTTTTAAAAATTATTCTAAATAATATTTTTAATATTCTTAAAACAGAAAATTTCATTACACATTCTAAAGATTATATTAAATATATTGAAATAAGCAATATATTTGACAAAACAGGATATAAACTATTTAAAGTTGTATATAATTTGTGTTGGTAATACTGAGGTAACTAGTGAGTACTAAGCGATTTTTCGATCTTCAAACATTGAAAGTAATGTTATTGAAGTGCGTTTGGTTGTAAATCTTCAATTAATCTAAAAATATATATTTATATTATTGAAGAAATTCAGAAACAATAAAAATATTAAAATGGATGACAAATTACGTCAAATGGAAGATGAAATGAACAGGTATAAGATAGTTATAAATATATTAGAATCTTTCTAACCTATTTGCACTATTCTTTTATTTTATCGTTTCTTTGTATATATTCCCTTCTTTTTACCTTGTAACTAATTATGTCATTTACGTTTTTAAAAGTATTGCATCGTTTGTAATTTACATAGTAAATTGTACTATGTGGCTCATTTATTATAAAGCAAATAAATTATTACAAGTTTAGATAAAGGTAACTGTATGATTAAAAATTTATGACTAAAATAAAAATCTTTTTAATTAATTACAAATTTAAACTTATTTTTAGGTTTGAAGCTGAAATTGGTGGTCAATTAGTTACACCAATAGTCAGGCCTGTTATTGGTGCAAATACATATAATCAAGTAGCTAGACAGTTAGAACAACACGAACTTCCAACACCAGTTGTTGCTGCTGCTGCAGCTAGTTTAGCTTTTCCTCCAATGATTGGATTTCCACCTCCACCTCCACCACCACCGCCACCACCTCCACCACCACCAATGCTAATTCCTCAACAAGTAGCAAGACAAGGTTAGTGATTACAAAATATTTTATATATTATAAAACTTCTATTAATAATAAATAAAATATTTTTATTTATCAATAAAATATTATTTCGTATAGGTACGGTTCCTTCTATTACAACATATTCATCACCTGCACAGATAAGTAATCCATATTTACCAAATATGGTGGATCCGTGTTTAAGTGCTACTCCAAAAACTTATGAATCTACATCAGCACCAATGATTCATCCAGAAATTATTGAACAGATTATCAATACAAAGATCCCTGAAGATGACAGCAAAAAGAAACCCAAGGTAAAAGGAGTTAGTACTGCAGCAGAATTAGCAATTAGTCAAGGAAAAGCAAGTTCTATCATGGCTAATGCTAGTGCAGAAGAAACTCATCCAAAAGGTAAAGGGAAAAAAAATAAAAAAATTGTACGAATGGCTGGTGGACAAATATGGGAAGATCCTTCTTTGCTTGAATGGGATGAAGGTTAATTATTTATTTATATCTGTACTGTTCATATAATTTATTTTTAAATATATCTTACAATTTTTTTTTTATATTATAGATGATTTCAGAATATTTTGCGGAGATTTAGGAAATGATGTCACAGACGAAATGCTAGTAAGAGTTTTTGGAAAATATCCGAGTTTTCAAAAAGCAAAAGTAGTGAGAGATAAAAGAACAAACAAGACAAAAGGATTTGGATTTGTATCTTTCAAAGATCCGCAAGATTTCATCAAAGCGATGAAAGAAATGAATGGTAAGTTAATAAATAATTTTTTTATTATAATAATTTAGTTATTGATTTTATAAAAAAAAAAAATAAATCATAATTTTATATGTAATGAAATAGAATAAGATTTTTTAAAAAGAAAGTTTGATAAATGTATTAATATATCATGATTTTCTAAATACTATATAATAATTATTCATAATTAATAAAATGAAAGAAATTTTTGATATATTAAAAATATTGAAAAATACTTAAATATTTACAGATAATGTTATTATTGTTTGTGAATACCTTAAAATTTAGAATTGCAATCATGAATGTATTAAAATATAACACTTATTTAAAACTATAAATAATTAAATATTTCATATACCACAATTATGAGATCAGTATTCCTTTTGAACAGTCATATTTTAAGTAGTGAATTCTTATCATTTGCCAAATGGACCCCATCCATATGATATAAAAAGTTGTGGTATTATCGAGTATTGTCTTCGAGTACTTCCGTTACGTACTGCAATGCGAGAATTGGAGTGCATTGTAGCTGGTGTCGTAATTTCAATTTTTCCTTGTTCTTGTTGTTGAACAGTACCTTAACATATATATATACCATGTGTATTTATATGTCTACATAATAATATATTATTATTTTCTTTCTCGTTTAATGTTTTCTTACTGGCATGATTTCCACGAGAACCATGTGATTTCATATAAAGAACGGAAAAGGGCATGCCACCGGCACTCCAACTACGAGACATAACAACATCCTTCTTCGATAGTCTATTTCCAATTTTGGTACCAAATGTTGAAGTTTGATAAAACTTATTTAATGGCGCAGAAGTATCATCCCATGTCTCTATTATTGTATTTGGATCTAAGTTTGAAGCTTGTCGTTGAATATTAATTCTACAATCCATAACAATATCATTTTTTAGCATATACGGAACAATATGAAAATTGAAAGATTAAAAAGTATATAAGAATTATACTTCGACATGGATAAATTTTCAGGTATAGTAGGAATATCTTTTTGAACTTCTTGCATTGGTAACCATTCCGAACATTTTCCATTCGTAGAACACTCTGATGTGACTATGGTATTCAATTCATTTTTTTCCAACGCATTCTTTAAATCAAGTAATGGTACTGCTTGACATATTATCCATAATATATTCAATATGAAGACAAAGATGATTGCAGCGAACATTTTTTTTCTTTTTTATGTTTCAAATGTATTTTTTCGGTCGATATATTATTTCTCGTGTTCGTTTTTAATGTTTTCACTTCCGTGAAACAATTCGTTAATGTAGATACAGCGGTGTGTCGTTTTCTTTGTCGAATTCTGAAAAGTATTGTAAAAATTGTGATAAATTTTCAATGTAATATATGCAGTACAGCGATGATATAAATTTAATCAAAATGTGAATGATTCGTTGTTCACATCACATGCCTGAGCTTTGTGATGATCGGATGTGATCGTTATTAGGCTGGTCACAAATTTTCGAATTTGACGACATCCAGTTATGCTGTTTACATTTTCGAAACATTTCTGCAATGGTTACGTACTATTTATACAACATTCCTGCTAAAGTTAGTACGGTGAATAATCAACTTGCCGATTTTAGTGACCATGGAATGAGATTGAGGTGGAATAACGACATTGTCGCTCGTTGACAATGAAAGAGACGCATGATTTGGAGGATCAAAGAATCTTTTTCAAAAGATTGTTAATTTGTTTTTTTATTTAAGAAATGCTTTGTTGTGTTTTTTTATTTTTGTTTGTTATTTTTATTTATTTGCATTGGCAAAATATAAGAAAAATATGATTTAGAATAATTTTATAGAAAAAAAATGATTGTTATGAATTTTTTGGTATTCAATTAATTAATAAAAAAATATAGAATTATAGAATAATAATTTTTGTTTAGCTATATTTTGTTATTATATACGCATAAAGAAAGTGAAAAAATAAATTTACATTAATTAAAAATTATTGAAAAAGATAAATGAATAGTAAAAAAATATTAATACTTAAAATTTTACTCTTTGAGAAATTCAATAATTAATCTTCAATATCTTATACTTACATTGCTACAAATTTTCACATTTATTATATATATAAATGTTTTAATGATTTTCTGTCACGTTGTTACTTTGTTAGAAGAGAAAAATAATGAAATTTAAAAGAAAAAAAAATTTTTAATTTATTTTTTAATTTTGCTTGAAAAATAACTGAAATATTTATAAATAATTAAGTTTGCATTTTTCATTCTATACAACAAAATTTTTATATATATATTTTAATTCGAAATTTTATATTTTAATGTGTTTCTTGGTTTTTTTTTTTAATATTTCTTATAATATTCTTTATAAAATATAATTTAAAAAATTTTTATACAATTTTTCTTATAATTATTTTAATAATTTTAGCTCTAATAATGGCAATTTTATTCTTTAAAAAGATATTTCTTCTTCATCTGAAGAAATTATTTCATGAATCTTAGCTTTAT
Source organism: Apis dorsata (assembly GCF_000469605.1). Lineage (NCBI taxonomy): Eukaryota > Metazoa > Arthropoda > Insecta > Hymenoptera > Apidae > Apis > Apis dorsata. The sequence goes on along the minus strand of NW_006263356.1, from coordinate 562,975 downwards.
TTTTTCTTTAATTAAATTTATTTAAATTAAAAAATTTATAATTAATTTTTATTTCAAATTTCAACAAAGTATGCAATATAATTGCAATATAATTCTATGCAAATATTCCTCCAAGAAACTATAATTTAAAATTAAGAAAATTTTTCCTATAAATTCATCCATAGACATAGAAAAAGAAAGAAAAAAAAAAAAAAGATTGATCACTTTGATTCTACAAATTTAAATATTCTCTCAAAAAAAAAAAAAAAAAAACTATAGTATGAGAAAAAAAATATAAAAATTTTCTTCAACTTCACAAATTTAATGTAAATGTGTTTTTTTTAAAAAAAATTTTTTAATTGATATCTAAACGTAAGTAAAAAAAAGAAAAAAAAAACTTACCGTGGACACAGCCGTCTGTTCGTTCAGTCGATTTCTCGTTTAAAGAAATTCGTGGTGTCGGCTGTTCGTATATCGCTCGTGAGTTTGGCGCGCGAATACGGAATCGTTCGAACATCCGTTACCCGTCGGGGTGATTGTGACGGAGTGTGTTGCGACGTCGCTCGTCCCAGTACTCATTCAACAACCCCTACCTTTCTTCCCTCTAACCCCTCCCTCTACTTGATCGCAAAGTAGCCAATCAGAATCGCCGTCTTTAGCGGACAACCGATCGTACATCGCGCCTTTTTATTCGTCATCACGATCGTCATTCCGTTGATTACCTCTTCGCGGTTGTCATCGTTGCTTTCACGTCGTTTTCGTCATTTTTTCGTAAGTTTTTCTTGACAGTTCAGACATTATTTTCTTCTTCTTTATATAGCAAATATATTATTCAGAGATTCATAATTTAGAGAAAATCGGAATAAATGAATTCTTAGGAAGAATATTAAAATTTGGAAAAATCTATTTTATCGTATAAATTTCTCATTTTACGCTGTACACGTTTATAATATAGAATAGAAAGAGACTTTTTTTGCTTTATTCTATCTTCCTCGTTGTTATTATTAGCTTTTCTTTTTTTATCTCCATTCTTATTATAGGTCCCAAATTAATCGATTCACAGTGGTTGGTCGATCGCATTTTTCGTTCACGAGAAATTCTTTCTTCCTCTCTCGCATTTTGTTTCGCACGATGGATGAATCAGTGTCGTACACATTCTGATTCGCGATATTCACGGTGGTCACACGATGGATATGAATATAGCGCGAATATTTTAGTCAGATATATTTATTTTACCGGCCGAGAGACCACGACTCGATTACAAAATAAACATATTGTCTCTGAAGCTTCTGTCGTATATTACGGGAAATACCTCCAAACGCTCGAAACATTGGAAGATTTAGGCTGTTTATTGAATTGAGTAACAAATTTTTGCTCAGATTTTTTTTTTTTTTTTACGAAACTTTGCATTATTAACTTTCCACGAATTGAATATAATTGTTCTATCGAATGTAAATTTTCAAATATACGATGTACACATTATGAAATTTAATTATACATGGTAGTATAATAAAATTTTGTTTTCTTATTTGATTTATGAAATAGAGGAAATAAAGTGTATTTAATGAAATATGTATATTATATAATTATAATTTTCTATTCTAATTTTATTATTATTTTTAATAGTTTTTATTGTGATTAATTATTATTTGAATGAAAAAATAAGTGGAACAATCAGTAAATTCTTTATATATGAATCATTCAGTTATTCCAACTATTCCCCTATACAATAATAAATTGAATGTTATCATTTCTATGAATAAGAATGAATCAATGATATGTATCACTTTTTTTTTATCTTATCCATTATCAATTATTTTTTGGAAAATTTCTTTAATTTGTTATTATGAATTTTTGTTAATCAGGATTATATTTATAATTTTTTTAATTTCATTTTTTAAATTCTTTTTTGTTTTGTTTATTTAAAAAGATGATTATTATTATAATCACCAGAATCTTTTATAATCTTTTATATTCTAATTAGACTTTATAAATTTCTATACAACATTTTGAAACATTAGATCTGTTTAGTAATTTCATTGTCATATATTACACGTATATTGCACAATTACATATATTATAAGTTTTCACACTTCCACATTTCGTTCTTTCCACTGTCTAAAGTGTATTATTGCTCGATGATGAGATGATAGAAAATATTAATGTTCAAATATATCCAGCCGAACTTGGTTTGGAAACTTAAATTAGAACAGTGAGTGATACCACATGCAATACCCCTCCAACATCTGTGTTTGATCACTTTTACAGTGGTGAACTATAAGTGAACTTCATAAGTGGTGGTTTGACGTTAATGTTTTTGGAATTATAAGTATTACCCAATTATTGGATGATTCAATCTCTATCAGAATATCTATATTTCCTGTTATTTCATCAATATGAATGAATTCAATTCAATTGATTTTAATTTAAATTAAATAAATTTAAAAAAATGAACAATAATAAATTCTAAATGTATATTGTAAAAAAACGAGAAGTTATTAATAAAAATAATATAATATAAAATCATAATTAGATGTATGTAGATTAAAAAATAATAAATAAAAAAAATTTAGACTCATACGATAAATGCAGGTTCATTTTAATTATCTTAAAATATGTTATCATTTCATATTCCTTTTTAATTTTTTTTAACAAAGATTTTTTTTTTTATTGTATAATATGGTTTTATTATGTTACACAATTTTCACGAAATATTTTCTTTTACGTTATAATTAAAATTGCGAAATTATCCCACTTTAAAACTCGTATTAAAATTTCGAAAAAAAAACTCCACGAATATGATTTTAATAAATTAAATCAATGAAATTAATTTCTGTTTTTACTGAAGAGCCATAAATAATTCAATAATTTGAATTTTAATAAGAATAAGTAAGAATATTTATTACATCGATATATAAATTAACTTTTCCTATCATTTGAATCATTAAAAATAATTTTAGAAAATTTCTTCGATCCAAATTTAAATTTATAATATTTCATTTTATATTAATAATTTATATTTTAATTATAATTTAACTTTTGCAATTAAAAGTTATTTTAAAGAAATATCGATCGATCGATATTAAATCAAATTTATTCAAATTTTTTTTCCTCTCAATTTAATTATTCTGAGATATTTTGTTTTAAACTATTATCATATGGTAATATAACGTTTTTTAAGATAATTATTCTTGTTAAACTTTTTTTTCTAAGATAAAATATGATTCTACGTTAAAATTTATGAAAAATTTCTCGATTATTGAAACGAGACACCCGGTACATGCGCCAGCGGCAAGTAGTAACGCAAGAATTTGATCAGGCACGCAACAAGTAGTTCGAACACACGTATGAGCGAATGAATGGGAAGAATTTGCTTCCAAGAATTTCGATTTGTACGTGATATTAATTGAAATAAAAACAATGGATTTCTT
>NW_006263356.1:557834-559260 GCF_000469605.1 Apis dorsata | reverse complement strand
TTTTAAGAGATTTTTTTCAATGAGCAAAAAAAAAAAAAAAAATAATATACTCTGAACTTTGATATTATGAAATAAAAAGGAAATGAAACATGATTTTTATTCTTTATTTATTTCCACTTTTTCTTCTTTTTTATTTAATTCGAAAAATCATTATTTCTTCATTTCTTCATTTATTTATTCTTCTCTTATTATAGATGTTAAAATGTTAAGTCACTGAAATGATGACCGTTTGAACGGATATATGAGTGGATGTTTGAGGTACCTGGTTTGACATTGATTTTTTATCCTTGTCCCAGGTGTAACCTTGCAAACGCTTTGAGTAAGATTGCACAGCTGATCGGTGACTTTATATCCTCATTGTTCCTGTACACGTGTAATTTTAATCCTTACTTGAAATATCACTGTATTGGATATCATATTCATAAATTAAATAGTTAAATAAAATTTTTAAAATGTACATCGAAATGAACAACAATATATAAATATAATATAATAAAATTTATCAATCGAATAATATGATTTGATAGGTAAAATTTAATAACAAAACAATCACGTTAAGGATTGAAAACATTTTTTTTTTTCCATATTTTCTTTGTAACATTTAATAATGATAAATTGAAAAGTATAGGCTATCCATTATATATAAGCTATCCTATATTGTAGAATTCAATGAATTGAACAATATTTCGAGATAATTGGTTGATATTTTCAATGCTTCTGTAGGTGTGTATTTAGAGATGTATAAAAACTTCAATAATTGATAAATTCGCTTCATTATTTGAGTAGTTTATTTTGTATAAATAATAATGTTAATTTCCATATCAATAAATACAATTTCAATAATGATATAATATTGAATTTAATTTGTTCGTGAATTTTTCTTTAATTAAAAATTACATTACATTGTAAAAAATGATTAAGAAGTAAAGATTTTATTTTTAGAACGTAACTTGATTATATTTTGGTATGCTAAAAGAAGAAAAAAAAATGTAGAAAGAAAATGATTTAAATTTTAATTTAAAACAGTCTCTTCTTATACCACATACCATTTTGAATGAAAATCAGAATAAATAATCTATCATTACTCTCGATATAGTAAGCTAAGAGGTTAACCAATCACGACGAATGACGTATTGGCCATCTTCACGGATGACGTATAGATACGTCAAAGGTGTACTGGTCATCTTCACGGATGACGTACCAGTACGTCAAAGCTTTACTTTCTATTTTAAAGAGAATGATTGACGTACTGGTATTCTTAAGTGAATTTAGTAACATGTCTATTTTTTCATAGATTGCAATCAATTAATTATTATTAAATGAATATTAAGTATATATTTTTTTCCTGATCTCTTTTGAAACATTTTTTATAATAATCTTTGAATAAAATTAATATTATGATTCATAATGAAATTTCAAATATAAC
>NW_006263356.1:549870-557468 GCF_000469605.1 Apis dorsata | reverse complement strand
AAAAAAAAAAAAATTTCAATCAAAAATAATGTGAGTGACTCCCTGAGTGGGTGGAGATTTGCAATATACAAGTTTGATTGTTTGAATGAAAATAAGAAAAAATAATAATATTTTAAATTCATAACAACAGTAATCAAAATATAATTTCAAGTGTAGTAATTGTTAAATTAGGTTATATATGAAATATTTTTATTTTTTTTATTTCTATTTTTATTTATTTATTTTTTTTTTAATTAAAAAAAGAAGAAATAAAGGTGAAGAAGAAAAATATCTCTTCTTCCCGTAAGAATAACTTTGATCTAATGAAATTGTTTTCTTTCAGGACGATACGTAGGCTCACGACCCATAAAGCTACGAAAGAGTTCGTGGAAACAACGGAATTTAGAGACGGTGCGGAAAAAAGAAAAGGAAAAACAGGCGTTAATTGGTTTATTGACTGGTCGGTGACGTGACGGATCTCCTTCATTTCTTTTCTTGTTCATACATCATTTAGTTCGGATTCTGCGCTCACACGCGAGTGTTGGTTTTATTCATGAACAATTGTCATTGAGAATGTGCAATTGTACGTAAAGTATTTCCTAGCGAAAATTTGACAACTAGCGAATTGATACAATTTTTTAAGAATTCTATTTCACAGGAGTAGAAACGAGATCGAGCGTTGTATCTTACAACGTAATTGACCACCATGTAAAATTATGTGCAAGTGAATAGAAATAAATTCTTATATATTATATTATCATTATATTAATAATAAATATGAATTTTTCGTGATACATTTCATACGAGCAGTTTTACTGATTTTACTTTTTCAATTATGACTTTTAAACGTTGAGAAAACTTTGAATGAAATTTCAAGAAAAAATATTATATTGAACTAAATATATATAGTGGTTAGCTTGACATTATTTTCTAAAGATATTTTTCTAATATAGCATAATAAATTTTTCAATAAAATTTTTCAATTTTGTCTAAAAAGACTGTAAGACTCTTCTAAAAAAAATATAATTCTAGATAAAATTTTTAATTAATTGAAAATTAGCGATATAATAAAGTTAATTAAATCGGCATTATCTTTCGAATATAAATATATAAATATAAAGAAGGAAAATAACGAAAGAAAGATAGAGATAGGTAAAAATATTGAAATCAGTGCCATCTTTAGAATATCACAAATTAAACATAAATGTAGATAAGAAAGATAAATAATAGGAAAGAGATAGAAATAGAATTGAGAATTGATCATTGTCGCTATCTCTTGGATATCAAAAAATATATTTTCAGAAGTATTTAACAGATGGCGTTGATAGATAATTCTTACTCTATTTCTATCCTTCTTTTTCTATTTATTCTTCTTGTCTATTTGTGTTTCATTTGCGGCACTGAAGATGGCGTTGATTGCCTAATTTTTATCATATCTCTATCCTTTTTTTTTATTTTCTGTCCTTGTCTACACTGTTCTGTAAAATTTACATTCAAGAAATGAATTATTTTACGAATATTTTATTGATTATAAATTTTAATATGATTTATTAAATCCAATTTTTATATATCGTAAGTAAATATACGCATATATATTATACATTTATTTTTATTGAATCGTATAATTAACGATGCAAGTAAGTATATATAGATGCCTGTATATTTTAAACGGAAAAGAAAATTATTTTAATAAAATATTATACTTTTCATTATTTTACCAATAATTTATAATTTCATATTAGTATATTAATCTAATATTATACGACAAAATAAATTTAACATATGTTGTATGTAATTTATGTAATAATACATATGTCATTTCCAATTTTATTGTATACTGCATCGGTAATGTCGAAAACAACACTAAAATGGTAAGGAAGCTCTGAAGCTCCCAGAGACATGGAACAAAAAATGCATTCTTATGTTTTATCATGCTAAGCACAGAACAATTTAAATGTTCTACTAACCTCTTCTAACTATCTGTGCATGGAAGATCAGCAGAATATTTTCCATGGATTCGTTATGTTAAGCAACAACGACAGGATTTTGGAGAATATAGAAGTGAAGACACCTAGCCCTATACCTTCTTCTGCTGGTAGGAATTTTAATTTCTCCTTTTTATATCTATCGCAAATTCTCTTCTTTTCTTTATTTTCGTCTTTCTGTTGACAATTAGATCTAGACTTAATACCAATTATAATTTTTTGATACAGAATTTAATTACAATTGTTAAATGTTTTAATTTCTATTTTTTTTTCAAGAAAAAATCTTCAAATAAATAACATTACGTATAAGGTAATCAAGTCTAATGATTGAAAACATCTGTAATTCATTTTCTATTTCCTAACCTATGGCATTTTTCTTTCACATCATAAGTTGAAAGAATATCGATATTTTTATCGTCGATCACGACGCAATAGCAATATTTTAATAACAACGACTGAAACAAAACGTAATAATGTACGTAAAGATGAAATGTAAAATAATTAAATCTTAAAATTCTAACTGACACATGCACACGTAAGTACTATCTTCGATTATAAATTTAATTTAATTTTTGATAACCCGATATGTTAAATAATTGCGTCAAAATATCGAAACAAAATTTTAGTAAACTAAATTTTACAAGTTTTTTTTATCTCTTATATAAATCTCATTAAATCGTCAAATTAAATTCCATTTCTTCTTATATTATCATAGATGATCCGAAAGAGATTTAACGTGAAATTTAAAGAATCTTTAAATAACCAACAAATAAACAGTGAACGTAACGTATCTATCTCTGATAGATCGTTCGATCAACGAAGACGAAGAAAACATCGTGAGAAGCGAGAGCAGTTCCGGAGGTAGTTCCCCATCTGATCTGAGGAAACGTCTTCAACATCATCCATCGCCGAACGAAGCCGCGCGTCTCGCCAATCGCGTGATTAGCATAAGCCGTCGTCTTTCCCGGAAACGAGACTATTATTTTCACGGTACGACGAATCGAATCGAGGAGAACATTGAGAGGGAAGAGAGAGAGGAACGGGAGACCGTCTATTCGAAAAGATCGTACAGCGATCTGAAGTCGAAAGACGCTCGGACTCGGAGAAGGGCGAAAATTCGGTTGGAAAACGAGAGGAATCGAACGATGGTCGTTTCAAAGCCGAACGAGATATGCCCACCTGATTTGAAGAACGATTCGAACAATGGCCAAAGGTCTGGTAGAAACTCGTTGCTCGACAAGATGGAAGGGATCAAGGAAGAGAGTTCCGAGCAACAAACGTCGTTTGGTATCGATGTATTGACGAGCGATCCCCAACGATATTCGCCTTTATCGTCCAGATTGCCGAGCACCTCTGGTCTATATCGCAACCAACAAGACGAGGGAAGCAATGATTCGTCAAGATCCAGGGGAAGCGCGTCGTTCCTTCATCTTTATTCCAGCGCCTCTTGCGAGAATTCGCCGAAAAACAGGATCGAGTTGCAACCACTTTCGCCAATTTCTATAAAAAATTCGCCGCAAAACAAGTACAGGCCTTGCCGCGGTGTGATCCTGCAGAACCTCAGCTCGGGCAGCGAGGCCGAGTCCGGTTTTGAGGTTATGTCGGACAGGATTAGTATGAAGAAGAAGATCGACCGTTTGATCCCGATCACACCTCAAGAAACTGAAATTTCACTTCATTTATGCAGCAGTCCGAAAATTCAGAATATAAATAATAGCCCATTGTCCGTACCTTTATCGTCGAGAAAATCGTCCAATTACGTCCTCGTCAAATCTTCGAGAAACGATTATATGGAGAATATCGTCGCGTCTCCCGTTTCGGGTATGAATTATATCGAAAAAAAATTTCAACAACCTAGTTTAAACGATCCTCCTCCGACATTCGCGATGAATATGAGAAAAAATCTACCGCGCGACAGATCTTTCTACAGAGCACTGGACACGTCGAGAAGCGATTGCAGTCAAGACATGAGGAACAGCGGAGTGGGGAAAAGCGGGGTAGATGAACCGTTATTCTTTTCGGCGAGAGAGGAGACGATTCGCGATTACAATAGAGAGCGCTTCGAAACGAAAGCGTTGCGTGAAACTTCGTTTTACCCCATCTCCCCCCGCGTTCTGCCGAATCCCGAAACTTCGAGAAACGTGACGTCATACGACGTGATCAACATCGAGGAAAATTTTGCAGTCGATGTGAACGCGAAGAAAAATTGCGACATTATTTTCGATAATCAAACGGAAATGTCCACGAATCAATACGTCGATCCTACGAATTCCAATCCCTGTGCTAATCAGACTTTCGTTTTAACTCCGCGAACTATACGATCACCGGAAATAATATTGAAAAGTCCAATAACGTACGAAAATCCTTTAGACGCGAACAAATCAGAATTTTATCCGTCCAATATCACGAACACGATAGCTCTCAAGGAAGCGATATCTAAACGTATATTAAACTACGAGAGCGATAACGAGAATAAAAATTCTCAATTGCAAAACATCATGCTCCCGTCGGAATTCAAGATCTGTGGTTCCAGCGAGATTCAGAGCAGAACATCCTCGTTCACGGAATTTTTCGCGGGCGACTCGACGAAATCGCGGGAGAATATATTCTCTCCGGAATTCATGAGAAACAACGAGAAAACTCGTATCCTGGACGAGGATAAGATTAACAGCGATCAAGAATTCGTGAACGTTCCCACTCTCGTCCTGAACTCGCAAGAAGTATCTTTCTCCACGTCGCCCGCCAGCAAAATTTGTTCTGAGAGACATTTGGACACGGACACGTTGATCATGGCATTGTCGAACGCGTCCCTGGATCAGAAAGCGACGAAAGACGTTTCAGAGAACACGTGCAGCGAGTCTTGCCCGGACAGCAAAACGATATCGAGGCCGGACTCGTTCGACAATTTACAAATGGATACCAATGTCGAGTCGAGATTGAAGTCCGATGAGAGTCACACAAAACTTATAACATCGAGGACGTCTTGCAGATCGTCGTTCCTCAGCATAAGATCCAAGATACCCGTGAAAATTCCCACGGACAGAAGTAGAATGTCATTAACGAGCAAATATAGCGAGAGCGAGAAACGGACGTTCAGCCAGAGAACAAATTTGAACGATTCGAGCAGACAAACGTTTGGCAGTAACACGTCGTCGCCTGAAGGTTATAGATACGAGTCTGAGAGGAGTAACGAGACGTGCAAATCGCACGAGAGCTCTCCATACGCGAAAAGTTACGAGGATATTAGGAACAGTGGCGACGTTACGTATAGATGCGTGAACGCGACGGATACGATGGAGCAAGAGAAATATTCTGATTCGAATTATGCGAAAAGTGAAAGGGAGAAAGGGAGGTTGGAAAATATGGAAAAGTCGACTTTGACGTTGGAAGCTGTTCCATCCAAAACTTGTTTACCTTTGCCGTGCGAAGTAAGCAAGGAAAATAAAGAGGGAAAAGAAGGGGATCAGAATGCTTTCGTGAAATCTAATGTTAATCGCGTGACGAGGAGTGATGGATTTAGATTGGCTGATTCCGCGGAGAATTCGAGAAAATCTGAAAAGAGCGGGAAATCAAAGTGCGTGGAGGACGTTATTTCCTCGAACGACGACTCGGATAGTTCATCGTCCCGTGATTACAGTGTTCAAAAATCCGTTAAAGGGATCGAAGTGTACGAGGAATCTTGTAATTTCATTTCATCGAGAATCGCTCCCACAGACTCGTCGACAAGTTATCGAAATAAGCACGTGAACGTTTATGAGGGGGAAATTTTCGAGAAGATAGTCGAGAATAGGAAGCCGCCTAATTTGTTCGAGAATCAGATAGGGGACGGTGGCCATGAGATACTTATGGAGGATTCGGATAAATTGAAATTCGAATCGTTGAACGCCTCGCCGGACGACGAGGAGGTGATCAAAACGGAGATAAATGTCGAGAGGGAAAATTACAAGCCGCAACGATTTTCTTTGGAAAAATTGGCAGCCGAACAATTCCGAAGAACCATGAATTCGGAACAGACGAAAATTATTCAATCGGACACCGCCACGTTCTTCCCGACCGATAAATTTTGCGAGATGCCACAATTCATTCTCTCGTGTTCCTCCTCGACGCCTAAATTGCGCCACGACAAGTCGAAAGAGTCGCCACGTTTCAAGAAGAAGAGCCAAGACAGATTCCCTTTTACGATTTCGGAAAAAACCAGCATCGCCTCGATGAAGTTCAAAGTCCCCGGCCGACTCGGCAATTTGGACGAGGACGCGGAGAACAAAGGCTATACACTGGACATGCATCCAAGCATAACTAGATTGGCAGGCTCTGGATTCGAGGATTCACCTACGGAGATAATCAGTTACGTGGCGCAGACCGAATTGGAGAATCGTTACGGTAAGTCGTCCGGGATGAAGGGATTGGTAAAAAAATTTTCGGCTAGGTGGAAAAAACAAAAAAAATGCGAAGAGGAGGAAGAGGTGGATGGGAAAACGACCAGCATTATCTATAAAAATCGGGATTATCGGGAAGAAAGAGAGAGCTCGATGGAAAGTTGTTCGGAATCGTCCTCGTTGCAGGAGTTCAAGATATACGAGAGTTTGGAGGAGAAATTGTGTAAACCTGAGCCTAACCCGGACTCTCCGGACGAAAAATCGTCGGTGATTCGCGACGATCATCCGTTTATGGGTGAATGCTCTAAAAATGTATCAACGAACGTTGAAAATCCTTGTAGACGATACGATCGCGATGATTTGTGGGTTCAAGATCTTAAAGATTCCAATTCTAGTCATGAAGAGCAAAAAAAGAACGAGGAAACGTCAAGAAAAATGGATGGAACGAAAGCGAAGAATCCTTATTCGGTGTTCTTTGTTAAAAGCACGCAAGTAACACCGCAAACTTCCGCCAGGCCGTTTGTTTCGGAAAGCGTAAAGAAAAAGCAAAACATTTTGGCACAGAAAAAGTCGAATCGTGTCAAGTTTCATAACAGTTCGTTGGTCATCGTTCCGAAACGATCAAACGAAAATGTGCATGAGAAATCCAAAAATAGAAATTCCGAACGTAACAAAAGAAACAAAGACATGGAAAGTGGATGTTTTTGCTTGCGATTTTATCGAATGATTATACCGGGGTCGTTTGGATCGATTTCTAAATATCGGTCGAAAACGAATGATAATTCGCCGTCGATAAAGAAGAGATCTCCTGTCTCGTTGCAAAGAAAAAAGGGTTGACGCTCGTCTATCGTTTCCTGATACAATACGAATATTTGTTTCATTTTTTATAACTACATATGTACATAAATGATTAACAAATGGTTGAAAATTAATTTCGAGATCTTTTGCTTTACCTTTTTCTATATGTTTTTTTGTTTGTACATATACATCTGCGATAAATACTGCGCATTTGATAATTATGTCAACGTATTTAAACAATTCAAGTCTCTTCATGACTTATACATACATATATGTATCTTCGTGTTATATTAAAAAAAAAAAAAATGTGTCTTCATTTTTTAAAACTAAAATTATGAATAACTGCCAAGAAATTGTACATCGAAAATCAATAATATGAGTGATAAATAGGAATATTAATGTCGTCGTTCATGTTCTTTATTTATACGTCGTTCATACATATCTCATTTATTCTCAATAA
>NW_006263356.1:532833-549702 GCF_000469605.1 Apis dorsata | reverse complement strand
TTTTTTTTTTTTTTTTTTTTTTTTTTTTTAATTTTTTTTTCCATTTCGCTTTCGCTTTTTTTTTTGCATACGAGTGAGTCTTTGCTGAAGATGCGCATTTATCGAATTTATCGCCTTAATAAAACGTTTCTTTCGCTACGCTTTCTTTAACTTATTATCGTTATTATCGTTACCATTATAGAAAAAATAAGTCTTTAAATAATCACATAAGAGTTGTCGAGCCGTCGAGGATCGTGAGGAAAAAGGAGAGTAGGGGAAAAGAGAGAACGTGTTTGTATACATACATGCATGCATACGTGTATTTTGTCAACACACATGTAAACGATTTGTAATGTATATGTAATCATGGTGTATGTATATGTTCGAATGATAATCGTGTACGTTGTGTGTACATATATATATATATATATGTACGAGTATGTGTGTTAAGTATTCAAGGATGTAGGTAACATGTTTTCCGAAATAACAGAGTGGTTGGCTCTATATTCGTATTTTCGTTTACCAGCTCCCTCGAAATAACGATGATATCGCTCTAAGCCTAGAAAAAATCTATCTACCGAGAAGACCAGTCGTTTTCGTTTTAAAACTATATATATATGTATATATGTATATATATATAGTTTTATATATATATATACGAGGTACGCGCGTTACGCGTTATTCCGCTATACGGCCGGGAGGAGCTTTAATCGATTCGATGAAGGGAGGTGGTCAACGACCACCGAGAGAGACCAGCGAAAAGGAGTATAAAGAAAATCAACATTAAAGGCAACGCGTTTCCGCAATCTGCCTCGAGAGTACATTCTTTCTTTCCTTCTTTGTTTTTTTGTTTTTTTTCTAATGTTTCTAAAAAGGGAAAGGAAGCTCTCAGTTCTCGTGCTATATCCCTACATGTTCATGTGCGTATACAACTAATCGGTATGCATGGTGTATCTTATAGTATTTTTATCTACCGTAAAAGGACTATATCCAAATACTTGGTTAATTTACCATATAATCAACAAATATGAAAAAGAAAAAAAAAATCATTTAATATGATCTAAAAAAAAACTGAAATGAACCATATAAAATCAATAGCTACGAAAAAAAAAATATATATATATATAATCTAAGAAAAATTAAAATCAATAAAATAATAATAATTAAAAATTATTAATAGTCGCTCATTTGCGAACAATTAAAATTTGTTTCGCTTCAAACGACTAAGATTAACGTTATACTCTTACATCGTGCTAATCATTATAACATCTAGTAAATTCCTATACGATGTTGAGCAACCGATTATCTCAGTTTACAAAAAATATATTTATAAAGTATTTGTCATTTTTATCATTGATGAAATATAACGCCCGTATATACGTGACATCGATCAATCGTGCTAAAAATTTAAGAAACAAAAATATTGGTTACAAAACAAAAGAAACGAGCTTTGCTTTCTTCCTTCCTTTTTTAGAAACTTCGAGAAACTATATAGGTATATACTGATTCTTCAGTTTGGCCAGTTTTTATTGTATGCACCATTTTAACTTCTTGTGCTCGAATTCGCTTACTTCTTCGTCATCTCATCATCATCGTCGTCGAAGCTCGAACCATCAGGACGGGACTGACTGGGGAAACGACGTCACAAAGGAGGTGGAATGGAGAACTCTTTCCGCACGTAAAACAGAATATAAGGTTTACATTTGGCGACCGCGTCGGTGGTTGCTGGTCGTACAGAGCTATCGTTAAAGTGAAACCATTGTCCATCGTGAACAGCGAAGGCAGTGTAATGTCCAGTTCCAGCGCTAAAATGGATATTTCAATATTTATTGTCAAAATAGATATCTTAGTATCGTTATACAATAAATAAGAAAAAACTTTTTTTTACAATATGAGAATATTTGATGAATTGTGATTACAGCATGATAAAATCCATTGAATTTTGCTTCTTATAAATAAATACAATATTTTGTAATATTATGTTTAACATATACAATCGGTTTATGAAAGATAGAAAAGGTATAAATATATAAGAATAAAAAGGTAATAATAAATAATAATATAAGAATAAATAAAATGAATAAGTTTAATTTACATAGAAGAATTAACATGGAAAAAGAAGTTAGAGCATACCCAGAACCATGATGCACAATAACGGCAGCTAAATCATACAGATGACTATTCGAAGCGCCCAATTTCGTTCCATTCACGCCACGCACTGTAAATGCAGACATATCGAGTGACTTCATTGGGAAATCCACCTGTGTATCCACCTTCGAGCGATAGGAATTGCACCACCTAAATCTTTTAATGTGAAGGCACAACACCTAAAATAAAACACATAATCATCATTTATATACATATAAATACTAAAAATATATGAAATTCCATCAAAAGTTGATTAATTAATTAATTATTAAAAAATACACAGTTATATTATTATATTAAAAAATAAAATATCTGAAGAATTGAAAAAAAAATGCAAAAAGAAATAATATTGCTAAATTTTTATTAAATTAATTTTATTGTAATCATAAATAAACGTAATTAATAAATATATGCTAACATTAGGCAGCCTGTGTATCCAGAACCTCTTAGTGGATCTCTGTTTCCCCATGCAATTGTCACAAAAGTATAGTTCGCTATCGGCCAGTTCTTCAACTTTGAAGAATCTCGTTAAACTGTACGTGAGACTGCAAACCTCTTCTTGCTCTTTCGTCCGTCTCTGCAATCTGTCCGGTATATCCAATGAAAGATCCTGAAAGGGCTCGTGCGTCTTGGAATCCGTACGACAGTTCATGCAGTGGACCTGCGCGAGGAAACGCGATCCATAATTTGTCCGCGCTTCTCCCAAGAAGAAAATGAATAATAAAATGACTCTCCAAAAAAATGTTAATTCGGCACTCTCTCCCATCATTCCGCATTGAAATAACAAAGTGTAACCGGAAACGCGTTAACCCTCGTCCGTTGAACGCCGGATCATTTTAATCCATGAAGTGTCATGCATAGAAAATAGCCGGTAATAGAATATTCAAGTAACACAGATTACTCTCTTATTGAAACATTATCATTATTGATAAATATCTATAACAAGAATGTTCCAATATTAAATGTGTTTAAGAAAAGTAAAAGTAAAAAGATAAATCCAAAAATATTATTGAATACATTGAATTGAATAACAAAATTAAAAGAATTATTATTATATGATAAATAGAACAGAAAAACGCGCATTAATCAAATCTAAAAATAATACTTTTATACTTTTAATAATACTAAATTTTTCTTTCTCAATATATATATATATATGATATATATATATATATATATATATATCAAGGATCAAAATGATACAGCATCTGTCGACCGTAATGCAGATCAGATCAGTCCGTTATTTCGAGGGTTAAACAGAGCTTCCTCCGAGAACAATCCGGCGACTTACCACGCTAAGAAGAGTGCCTCCAAACACAGCTGTGACGATGCTTTGCTTGCCACGCAGACCGAGAGGTTCGTGTCCCAGTCTGGGCAATAATTGCAAAAGTTCCGTATGTAGTCTGTCCAACATGTAGGTGAGAAATTCATGAGCGTCTTGTTGTTGGTAGCCCCGAAATCTTGGCACGACTTTCCAGATGACGAGGAAAAGACATTCGGGAGATATCGCCTGGCCGTTCGAGCCGCCTAGATTCAAGCCAAGCAGAACCTTTCTCAACTCTTCCGCAAGGAGGGCGTCGCTCATGAATTCTTTTGCTCTACCGGGTGTGACGATTCGACCTCTGTGCGTGGGTGGCTCGTCGAACGGTATACCTTCGAGACACGGCATCTGCGTGAGATACTCGCAAAAATGGCTGATATTGTTGAACGATTGTAACACCACGTTCATGAAACAGGTGTTGCCGAGATTCCTCAGGCCGACGACTTTCTTTTCCTTGGTTATCTTCGAGCTCCTACGCTTTGTCGCCGGCCTATTGTCCCCGCTCGTGCCATCCAACGAATGTAACCTCTTTCGCGCTGTCCTCGGCCGAAGGTTCCTTACGACCACTTCTGCTTTCCACAGAGCGTCCGCGTCGTTATCTTCGCTGTTCTCCCTCCTCGAGGACGGCGTCGTAGATGGCGAAGTGTTCCAATTCTCCTCGTTCTCTTTGTGCTCGTCTTTACGAAAGGTGGCGCGACGTATCTTCTCAATTTGGCCACTGGTCGTATCGTTGATAACATACTCGTCGCACATGTAACTGAAACGTGCATGTCCTTTGTAAGCGCGGGCTGTTCGACGACGAAGATGGCATAGTTAAGTAATTGAAGCGCTTAAGCTGCTGTTGGATTCTTTCTTTCTTTCTTTCGGTATCAAATGTTCGATAAACGACTAATTGTAAGTAAGGCAGCAACGACTTATCATCATGTAACGCATTGTTCGATCGAACGCGAGCCATTCTCGCGACGATTAGAAGACGTTAAATTTAAAATTCGAAATAATAGGATGAAAGAAGGAAAAAAGGATAATAATAATAAAATTTTTATAAGTTGAGAATTTCGAAACTCAAGAAAATGTTTCATATTCGTTTTTGTTCTCTAACGTTTAAAAAAAGAAAGGAAAGGAAATATGGCTGAACATGAACTGAGCAGAACTGCAGGGAAATACGAGTGGGCGAGATTAAAAATCGTATCAATGATGAGAAGAAGAGGAGGATCGTCGATCTATGTTGCGGAGAATGGCGAAAGCGAAGGGTTTAACTTACCAGAATACTGCCAGGTTCTCACAGTCGATACAAACACAGTGTTGAGTATTTTCTTCGTGATGCTGTAATGCATGGCCTGCCACGTATCGTCCACAGTGAATGGCTCCACAGTACAGACAGAGCCACGTACTTTTCTCGGTGCCACATACTATCGACAATAACAAAGTACGTTCGATAAAAGCATTGCATTCGTAATTCGCGTTTTGTTTTAAAAAAAATTATCATTCTAATGTTAAAAATGATATGAAAGTAAGGAAGTAATATTAAATGGGTTAAAACAAAGATTAAGAGCAACGCTTCTCCATATTTATTCCTCTTATATCGAATTCTATGGTAATATTACTACTTTCTTAAAATAAGATAAAATTGACCCACTAATCTCATTTATTTCATATTAAAATCTTTCTAAAGATTCAATAGACATGTGCAGATTGTAGAAAGTAGGAAGATTGATAAATTAAAATTTTTATACTTCTTCTACAATTACACGATTAAAAATTACATCGTAAAAATGACATTATTTTAATATTATCCATTAAAAACATTTTATTAATTTTAAATTGAAATTGCAAAATTTATTCTTACTCACGCGTGTATTTCACGCGTAGAAAAATTAATTTAACACTTTTTTTTTTTTTTAACAAGATTCTAGATTTCTTGATTTTTATCCAATATTTGCAACTTTTATAAAATTTCAAACATTTTTTTATATTTAGCACATTTCAAAAATAAACAAGATATAAATACTAATTGTTACGAGATAATGTAAGTTCGAAGTCGGTGTACCATCTTTTCGTCTCAGCTTACGTAATTCTCAAGAGAGCGCGTAAAACCAGGGTGAATGGGAGGAAGGTAGTTCGACACACCCCCTTCGCAGTCGATCGATCGCAAAATGTCTCGCAGTGCTATCACGTTTGAGATTTTGCATGCACATTTTTTTTTTCTACTTTACACGATTTTTTTTTTCTAAAACACCGCGATATATCCACAATTTTAAAAGCAAGCAATGCACATGCTTAATTGATCTCATTTCAAGAAGACTGCAAGCAACTGCGTTACTGCAAGCAAGTTTGACGAATCAATGATAAAGTTCGAAATATCGATTTTCTACATACCGTTCGAATCGAATTGGTTTAGATCATTTTTTTTATTCCTTTGTGTTTACTGGAATGTATACATCGCCCTATTTGATACACGTTTATTTTTAGCTATCCAAATAAACTACAATATACAACGAAAGAAAAAAAAATGTAAAATTGTTAGATGTAAAAAGTGCGAGAACATGAAAATTGAGACGCTGGTCGGCCGCACGAAAAGCAACTGAAATCCAATCTTCCAGAAGCACGTATCCTATATACCTATACAGGCGTTTATTTTACAATCTCACGTAAGAAGTATTATAGTTCCACGCCCTATGCGAATTATTTTGTCCTATTTTCTTATGGAATATATAACGCATAATTTTAATTAACGAAGAATTATATAATAAAGAAATATTGATCGAAATTACATAATTATTGTATTAATTTTTTGCAAAAATTTTAAAAATAATGATAGAAAATAATAGGAATATAATGATATATATATATTTTAAGATTTTATTCAATTGGTATGTATGAAAGAATAGATACTTTTGTGTATCAAATTCGAAGATAGTTTTACAATGATATTTAAGACGTATTGGTAACATACGAACAATAATTTGAAACGTAATATACAATTTCTTGCATATACAATTTCAATTTTGTCTGAAAAAAAATTTTGCTAAAAAATGAATTTTGAAAAATTCATATCACTATATTATTTTACTTTTATTTTCAAATTAAAATAAACTGTATATTGTAAACAATATTATAAGATTTATTAAATTACTATAATTAAACTTTCATTATCGGTAGAAAAAGATAATGTTACAAAACAATCAAGTTACGCACTATGAAACGAATCTTTTGAAAGTTGGCGATAATTCGCAATTTCACGTGGAAACGTACTGTGCATCATGATATATTCTTGGAAGATCACGTCAGTGCAGCTAAGTTCGAAATCGAACGAAAATCGTCGATAAATGCGTGTATAAGTATGATGAAGCTTGAAAATTTCCGATATGTTAACGGACAATTCCAAGGTGAAACGTGAAAAAAAAAACTCGAAGGGTAACTGACAATGATCTAACCTGCACACATCCATTTTGCGTTTCTTTTACTCCTCTATCTCTTTTGTCATCGTTCTATCTCTTTCTCGCCTTGGTAACGAACGATTCGATTCGCCACGCCTACTGCGTGTTACGTCGTCGAAGAATTTCGTCGACGCATTGTCCAAGCCACGGCACAGTAGATAAGGAAAAATAACAACGGACAACAGTATTAAGTTTGATATTGATGCAAGAGAAGAATGACGGAAAAATTCGTTTCCCGAGCAATGCACTTCGTATCGAGGCATCCGATTAGCAACGACGCCGTTATCGATTTTGCAACGTCGTACCCGAACCAGCTTGCAGCGCAGGAAAAGAGGCAGAAGAGGGGTGAAAGAGGGGGAGAAGAGGTGTGGAACATGGGGTTCTTTTATAGCCCACAAGGGACGATTTTTCTCCTGCGTGACTCGTATGAGAGTCAGGCTTGGTAATTTTTACTAGCGTCACTCTGCTCGCGAGACCACAGGGATATTTAAATTGATCTTGCAACCTGGATACGTTGCGATTCGTCGAGCATGAACGATCTCTCGGGAGAACATGACGACTAGCGACGACGACGATAGTCGACGGCGAAATCGTGTAACTTTGTCCATTTTGAACGAATTCAAGGAACCGCATGTTAACATCGTACTGAATCGAATTGAGCAATCGAAAGTTCGCAAAAAAAATCCCTAGTCTGACTCATCGATCGCACTAGTACAGCTAGCTATGAAAAGCTCTCTCCTTGACTATTTGTTTCGTTCCATTATTCTTCCCTCTCCCTTCCTTTCATGTGCTCTCGTTCCTTTCTCTTTCTCACTCTTTGACGAAGATGACGAACGGAAGATGGATATACTTTGTGAATTGTGATATTCCTTTTGATTTTAAAATATTACAGATGTTAAATTTATTTATAAAATGTATTTTGTAATTCTTGTTTGCTCAACGATTAATTTTTTTGAAAAAATTTGTTATAATCAAATGATAGAAATGTTCAATTTTTATAAATTTCGGCCGAGACCATGCTGATTGTAAAACGCTTCTTCCTTGCTACCGTAAGAGGTCGCTAAAAGAAAAAAAATATCGTAATCCAAAACCGATTATTGAACAGAGGAAAAAGTTTCTTATAAAATTTTCTATCAATAACTATACAAAAATCCTTAGTCACAAGAGAGAGCATGTAAGAAAAGGGAGATTTAAATGGATACAATAAAAGTATTGCGCTTATTTCAGGATAAATATAGTATCAAAGATAATGAGTAGAGTAGAGAGAATAAAGAGTCGAACGGTGGAGAAGAAAGCATATCATATCGAAAAAAAAAATTTATAAGATTATCATTCTTTTTTATTGATTTTGCAAATATATTTTTAAGCCGATTCTTAAGAAATCTTGAAGCGAATCATCAAATAAAAATGGAAAAAATTAGAAAAAACGAAAGGCGGGAATAGTCCGGTTGAACGATGAACACGTTTATCTGGCGAGTTCTAATGACAGATCTCAGGCCAGCTGATTAGTGCCGTCTGGTATTGATTTTCCAATGACGACCGCGCCGCATACTGAGAACTCCCAGCAGGACGATGCACACGCGCACGTCCACGACGCTCTTGTTCGGTCCGTAGAGAGACACCCATGAACGGAGGATACATATACATACCACTATATTGTATATACACTAATACACGAAGAAGAGGAGTGGACTTTCATATACATTCGCACACATGCGTGCAAGCTTGTCTCGCATTCATACGTATTCACACGTACACATTCGTTTATATCGAGGAGAGATGTACATATTCGCACAACGAGTTCGATTCGCGAAGCATACGAACTACGGTACGTACAGTCATGCGTCCATCATCGATACTCGCGTGTATTAACTGTGAAATACAAAGCAAACGCAAACGTACATGTTGCTATACTTTTCGAAACATGCATTAGTTTCTTTAAAGGGAAATAGAAATGGCTTGCTTCATCTTGTCGACTACGACGGCTCAAGGCCGCGAGAGGAACGGCCGGGGCCTCGGTCACGAGAGGTAAAGAAAGAGGAAGAGAAAGAGCAAGGAGAGAAACAGGGAGAAAAAGAGAGAAACAGAGAACGAATAAAGAACGCAAAAGAAATGAGTGGAAAGGAGATGGGAGACAATAGAAGTGAAGGAAAGATCGAGATCGAGCCGACGTGCAAAATAAAATCTGAAAAGAAAGGATTGGTTGAGGAACAGAGAGAAAGAGGGTCAGGTTTAATTTTCTAGATACATCTTTCAAGTTTTTAGAAGGATAAAGGTATGGATTTTTTTAAGGTCCTACCTGCACAGACGAACGGTAGATCCTTCGTACAATTCGCTTCTACGTCGTTACCGCCGAATTGGACGCTTTGAGCAAGATGTGGACACTCCATGTTTTCCTAAGCACAATTCCACGGGGCCCTCGTGGCCCCTTCGTTCGGCGAGTGCCTGCGTACGTACGTGCCTGCGTTTACAACGTGCTCTTTCTCTCTTTCTCTCTCTAGGCAAAGGAGAGTAGTGGCAGGCAGAAGGATAGGGTGGGAATGATATACAAAGAAGGCGGGGTACGCTCGGTGCCCCCTAATATCCGTCACATAGTGCGGAAAAAGATGGGTACTATTCGTTGTCTTTAACGAAAAAGAAAGAATGCAACTGTTCTCGATGCGTAACGACGACGGACTGAGGAAAACGACCAGACCGAAAAGAGCAGTGGAGTGCCCGACTGGCCCCGACTACCGACCGAACGCAACCGAGCTGCGTCGGACTCGGTTCTGCGGTGGTCGGGCTACCTCCAGAGTCACAGACCACTAATAGTCGACTGACTCGCCGGTTGTACGGTCTCTCCTCCCTGCTCCCGAGAGTTCCAACATTCGCAGGCGTGTGATTACAGCTACTCTCTCCGTTTCTCTTACTCTTTCTTCTCAACCTTACTCTCTTCACCAGGTTGTGCTAGGCTACCTAGCCTTGGATCGTGCTAGGTCGCGCAGCCTCTGAACAACTTATCCAGGTCCGGCCTAAGCGCGTGGGCGCTTTGGAAGGGCGACGCATTTCACCACAATGCAGTCGCGGACTTATTGAGCGTTATCTCTTGTAAAATGTTTAACGTTCTAAACTCGACTCGATATGATATTCTGGTTTTTCGCAATTTGAACCACAAGCAAATGGTATCGCTGATAAATATGATATCAGAGATAGGATTGCTACTACTATATTTGCAATGTAAAATGAGTGACTCATTTCGTAGAAAGGAAAGCAAAAATCGTTTATGATATAATATATACATTAAAATACATATTCTAAATATTAATATAAATTATGTGTGTACGCTATGCATATTTAAGTGAATTATAATTGCAACAAAAAATCGATAACGTAGAATTTTTTACATATCGTTTTTTCTTCTTTTTGTTACTTTGAAAATTATATTACAGTTATTAATACATATAATTTATGAAAAATATCAAATCTAAAATAAATTTGATGAATTTTTAAATCAAAATATTTATTTTATTATGAAAATATATAATTAAATATTTCATATATCAATATCCTTCAATTCCTTTTATTTTATAATTTTTATAGAAAATTTAAGTCTGATGAAGAAATTAATTTTAATAACTATCATAATGTATAATGTATAATAAATAGAACCAAGTCCAATTAAAATGGCCGATTTCTGCACATGCGCATTTCTATTTCAAACTTATTATCTCGTAAAACACATAGATTTATATATAGATTTTGAAATTTATACTTTTTCTTTTAATAAATGCAATTATTTTTATTAAAAAATATATGTAATAAGATATGTTGATCTTAATTTATAAAATTTATTTTATATTGATCTATTTCTTATCATAAAAAAAATTGATATATATAAATATTGAGGAATGGTGTATTTTATATGGTAAAATGATAAAATCAATTTAAAAACATAAAGTTTTAGAATGTCAGCTTGCAATTTTATTGAAAAATGCAACACTAACAATCTTATTTAATATAAAGAAATAAATTTTAAGAACGTCTGCTATATGGTGGTAATTGAGATTGTGTAAGTTGAAGTCCTGGGATATTATTAAATCCAAGCATTTGTAACATTTCCTTGGTTTCTGGGTCAACTTCAATAATATCATGTTCTAAAGCAGATACTTCAGGAACATAGTTGTCTCTGCGTTCCCTTTCTTCTTCTTGCAATTTGATAGAAATACCACGTACTTGACTATGTCTAAGACGTTTCATCAAGTGAGTAACAAATCTGAAAATATTGAAATCAAAAATTAGAAAATATATTTTCATTCACTAAATTTCAAAACTTTTTGTTTTTTATAAATTATAAAATACAATATAAAATACAAATACAATAAATTCATACTAGATAATCACTTTTCAAAATACATACCCAGCGATTTTGTTTCGCAAAGATTTACTAGGAATAATAGCGATTTCTTCGCATATCCTTTTATTTGTATGGAAGTCCATGGTTAATCGAGTATAATATTTTTCAATGATAAGTTTTGCGGCCTTTTTGACCGTTTTCGTCCTGACGCGACTCTAAAATCATATTTGCATTGTTTTTATTTCAAATTCACTCTATCTTATATATATTTCATTTATAGTTAATAAATTTAGAAATAAATATTCAACACTAAACACATCCATATAACCTCAAAATTTGTAAATCACATAAGTAATTAAATATTATAATACACATTATAATACACATTAATATTTTAACTCTTTCATTTAAAATTATTAATAATATATTATTATATGATTCTTTTGTGAAATTAATAACGGATTGTTGCTACTTTTTATGATTTTTAAAATATACGCACCATGATGACTAATATTCCGTAAAGACAAACTACAAAATGGAAGAGATATAGTACCGCCACAAAGTTATCAACAGTAACGGTCAACTAAAGAACTAATTTTTCTATTTGAATTATCGTCAGATTATATTTAAAATGTTTTTTAGATTAAATTTTTTAGCTTTCGAAAGTTCAAAGTAGTTTATAATTATAATCATAATTCAAGACTTTATTTCAATATTTATTCTTTTTTATTAATTATGCACAACTCTAAAAAATTATATTTATGAAATATCAAAGCATTATAACCATCTAGCGATAAATTGTGATTAATCATCAGATGATAAAATTACAAAATTCTTCAGTTTGTGAAGAAGAAGCTCAAATTTTAAAAATTATATAAATTATAAGCTTTGATATATCACTTGTCGGTAAACAAGAATTGTCGGTAAAAAAGAATTATTTATAATCTTATAAAAATTTAATTTTAATTTCAACTATTATTAATATTACAATTTTATTTTAATAAATATTTTATTAAAAAAAAGTTTCTTCTAATTGTAAAACAATTTCTGTATTTTATTTATATTTATAACATTTAATATATTCTATTGAAGATAATATAAAATAATATAGAATAATATATAGAAAATTTAATTATATTTTTATACAAATTTAATTGCAATTATGGTTTACTTTATAATTTAAAATAGTAACTTATTTAATAAATTAAGATATTTTTATTTGTAAAAAATTTAAAAAATTTTTTTTTAAACAAAATTATGTTGCAATTGATTGCAGTAGGTGGCGCCAGTAATATTAATACTATTTGCAAACCAGTACCGAACGTCAGTGGCTCAAAACATGTCGTGCATCGCGTTGTCGTGTCATGGAACGAGCTTAAATACGTTTCATTTGCCTTTTTTGCGAGTGACAGTTAGTTCTTTTAAAAGTACGAATGCTTTTTATCAACTGATATCATTCAGTTGTAATAGAGCATTGATAAAATTTCAGAAAATTAAAAACGCCAGGTGACAGAATGCGATGCGATGTGATAGTGGGAACGAAGTGTGGCGGCAGCACTGTACATTAAACGGAGCAGCGAAGTAGAGGGAGGGAAAGTAAGAAAGATATACAATTGTAGAGTGAAGGAGACAGAGTAATGAGAGTGAGATCAAACCATATTGCGAACGCCGCGGTGCGAGAAAGACCGAAATTTCGCTCAGCAGTACACGGCAGTTGGCGTTTGTCCGTGGAAACAGGATAGTAATCCATTGGTGGAAGAAGGAGAAGGCATCGGAGAAGGAGGGCAGACTCGCGAGGGAGAGGCGACGAGTTTGTTTATCGCCTTGGTGAACGGCGAGAGCAGTCAGTGCGGTGCTACACTTGGTCTGTAGTGGTCGGAACGATCGGTAGTTCGGTTCGAAAGTTCGGCCTCGTTCTTCTGACAATTTGTTCCGAATAGTGCGTGGGTGCCGTCGTGTTTTTCTATCGCGCACATGTCAACGTCTATTTAACCTCGTCGTAGACCTCGTGCCGGAAGAACATGCCGCGAACCACTGCCAAAACATAGTCGTTCTGTGTATGTATCGTGTGCCAAAGTCGGTGACATTTGTGTCGTAGACGCAAGATCGCTGGAATTTCACTATACAACGTGGAAACCTGTAACATCGTGTGCTTACAACTTAAACAGGCAAGTATTTTTCTTATTCAGTTACACGGAAAACATAATCATCGTGCTTGTTCGTCAAATTGCATACGATTTGATGTCGCATTATTTACGACTAACCTCCTGTCACTTCTACATCTATCACGGTTATGTTTTCATTATGCCTCTATATATCGACTAATATTCTTTTCAATGACCGATTACATGGCTCTTTCTCGCAGTTCTTGTTCCTGTCAGCTGACGTTACGGAGTCCTCGTGTACCACAGACTTTCTCTTCGTGAAACTTCTCCGTCCTGTTTTTTGATTAAGGTTGTACGTTTTTGCTCTTAAGGATTAATGCTAAACGCGAGCATGATTTGTATTTTAACTGTCGATATTCTTTTGTGAATTTCTCCCTCGCCAAAGGTCGTTGATCTCAATTCTTTCACTTTCATCGAAAATACAGGCTGACCGTGATTCGCATACAGAATGTACGATGTGTACGCGTTGTGTAAGAAAAAAAAAAGGCTGTGAAAGCAGCAACTGGCTTTAGAGCGTTTCGCGAAGCTACGAGCATGTGTAATTTGGGCCAAAGCGAGTGGCGTGCGAAAAATCATCACGGCATGTGAGCACGCGTGTGCAAATATGTATCATATGCATGAAGCATATCGCTGAAGAAATATCACAATGTCGCGTTCTAATCATGCGGGCTTGTGTAAAATCTTTTAGTCACATCATTCTTTTCTGACCTCAAACTAATTATGGTTTCATGTTTGTATATGGAAATAATTATGAATTATCAATCCACCATTTCCGTCGCGATTGGCTTCAACTTTTTTTTCTTTCTCCGAATTCTTCTTTATGTGCAATCTCATCTTTTCGAGAGTTCACCACAAAAAATTGCAGCTCTTTTCTGATCGAGTTCAACTTGTCAGTGATATATATGGTAATATACGTGTACTTACACATATAGAATGGTCGTGATGTCTGTGTTTGAATTCTCTGTTCTCGTTTTCCGTTAGATTTCAAATTGGAGTATGTTTACGAATGTGATTGGCTACAACCTTGTCGATATTAAGAGTACTTTATTATCGGCTGTATAATTTTTTTATTATGGACAATGTGATTATTATCGTTTAAAAATGATTCGCGAATTATGAAATGGTTTTTCTTTTATTATTTACTCTTATTAATTTTTTATTATTATTTTGCGAAATAAATAAATGATTAAAAAAGAACAATATTTTCTAGAATATTCGATGATGTACAATATATGTCAAAAAGTTGCAAATAAATTATATTTAAAAATTTTTAATAATATTGACTGTGTAATAATGTTATTTGCGAAGAAGATATAATTTATGACTTGTAAAGTGATTTTTGCTTTGCGAAATAAACATTAGAAACGGTAATATCTTATGAAGATATAATAAATTATTCGAAAAAGATTACAAACAGATTGTTCGTGTGAACTTTGAAAGTATTATGATTTGCAATATTTATAAAATTATTAATTTTTATTTCGTTAGATAAAGAATGAAAGTATAAATTATTTTCAAAATTATTTAATGTGAATATGTTTAATTAATATAACAAATACTAAACTATTTTTTGATTAACATTTGTTATAAATAGTTATCATATGATAGCAACTAGTTTCTTTTCATTAATTAAATATAATAAGTTCGATCATTTTGTCATGTCAATGTTGAAGATTAAAATGTTATATAAATATTTAAATTTTCTCTATTGTCGTATTTGATGCTAGTTTAATAAAGAAATTAACACAATCTTTAATCATAAAATATTAAAATTTATATGAAATCACGCTCTAGTTATTCTAGATATTCATGTGCACATTAAATTTACGAATTAACATTCGAACATTCATTAGTTTAGTTGTCACTAAACTGGTCAGACGTATGTTTGTTCAATGTTGTCGTCATCAACATCTTCCTGTACGTTGGTAATTGAATTTGGTACGCAAGATAGTTGTTCGCAAATGCATCCAATGCCGAAACGTGTTATACATATACATATAAGATATTCTAAAATACATTAATAATTAAATATCTATCAATTTATAATAGAGAAACTAATGCCGATTCAATTTAATTTTTACGTATGATCAATAGATTTATTTTAATTTTAACGTTAATAATAAATTTTCAAAGTAAAATAAAATTTTTCAAATTAAAAAACTATGTTGTGTATAGTTGTTGTATATTATCCAGATTCCACGGTTGACTAGATTTTCTCGTTTCTAGCTATCATGGTTTTATTATTCTACTTGCAAGTCTGTAACACTTTTGTAATAAAAATAAATTGAGTATCCTGTATAAAAAACGTGTATTCCAGTTTAGTGTACTTTATCACATGTTAGAATACATTAATGTCACATTAATGAAGATGAAAAATATTGATTAAAATTAATTATCTATCTACATAGTTTCATGGAAATACGTTGCTTATATTTAATTTAAAAATCATTTATTTATAAATTATTTAATCATTATTTATAAATTTATTATTATTATATGAAAATGATTTAGACATCATTGGAAATTAATGTATGCTTCTATTAATTCGATAAGATTTATATATTTTTTTTTAAAAATTATATTTAAAATTAAATATTAGATATTTCAAAAAAGCGAAATTTTCCATCTCATTAAGAATTTTTTCTATTTCTTTTATATGGTGTTTCCTTTTCAATTATGTTTCGTTTTGTGTTCCTAAAAGAAAGAACTATTCAAACGGTTGAACGTTCAATATTCAAATCACGTTGGCCTGTGTTCGTGTGTCCCCAATTTAACCGCGTTTTCAATGCTTTGTAACAAAGTAAAATGAGCTCTTGAACTTACAAACAGTTACATCTCCTTTCACGTGGCGCATAAATATGATTAATTTTAAAAGGAAACTAAATTTAGAATGTTTAACCTTTCACTTTGCTCTTTGCAAAAGACAAAAGAGCTCAGAAAAAATTCACTTTTAATTTATTTCTATGTCTTCGATTAGTTATTGCATATTCATAGTAATTACATAACTGGACGTGCAAGGATTGTACATTTAAACAAATTGTTAATTTTCAACATCGGTAAATTTTATGCAGAAAAATTTATCGTTCCATTAACTAATCTCATTATCCAAATTTTATTTACTTACGTATACATTTTTTTATCTCTAATAAAATTTTATTTAATATATTTATTTAATATAAATTTCAATCGCCTATATTTTATCTTATCCTTTTTTTTTATTCGTACCATTTATCGTATCATTAATTTCGAAACATCCTGTATAAAGTTCCATACCTTTAATCGTATTTTATCGACAATGATATCATGATGCATTTATTTTAAATTTTTATTTCGTTTTTTTCGAATTACAATCTTCTTTTTCTTTGCGATTCCTGAACGACATAAGAATTTATCGTAAGAATTTTTTTCTACTTTTTTAACCATGTGACGCAATGTTAAACCACCTTGTTTAATACGTCATCACTCGTAATTCGGATGTTAAATATT
>NW_006263356.1:524349-532799 GCF_000469605.1 Apis dorsata | reverse complement strand
CTCTCTCTCTCTCTCTCTCTCTCTCTCTCTCTCTCTCTCTCTTCATTCCCTTGCTTTTGTCCGCAGTCTCGCAGTGTTTTCGAGGTATTTATTAGGGATATAGCGACAAGTTTATTCGTTTGCATCATGTCTCGTTTATTTATAACGGTGCATATACCTTTGTGTATTGTAAAGCTTCTGCACGTATGAATAGGAAAATATTTTTGCTCGAGAATCGTAGGGTATTTAATGCATCCAAAATTAAAGAAAACGAAATTATTGACGATGAAATTATCGATAGATAATAAAAATTGTAATAAAAAATTGTAATAAAAAACGCGATAATCGAATTTTCAAATAATAAAATATTTTTTTTTTTTTTTTTTTTGGTGAAAAATTGACAAAAATTTAATACTGTTCGTTATTATTTGCATTTTTATCAATATACAAAACGATAAAAGAAGATTTACTAATCAAATTATCCATTCTTTCTTTTTATATTATATTATAAAATTCTACTAATTTTTTGAAATCGTGATTCGTATCATTTTAAAACAAGGATTCATTTTACCATGGATATAGGATCAGCATTAACCAACAGATAATTTTCGATATGAGGGATAAAATTCGTTGAAGAATTTTAGCAGCGAGCTTTTTATCAAGAAAACTTTTTCTCCTTCTGATGGACATTTTCTAAATTACTTCAAGCTGTTTCGGTAATTAGGACAGAAATATCGTGCAGCTGTTCCTCCGTGGCTTATTTCACGCGACAAAGTTGCACGTTCACAGGCCTAATTGCAATCGGCTCGGGTTTACTCGCGTCATATTCGCGTGTCCACGATATTTCAACGGTTATCCAGCCTCTAATTACCAGATTCTTGGTATTTCCTCTTCTGATTATGGTTCTTTCTTTGTTCTTCGGCGAATATCATTCTCTGAGAAACGAGAAAACGTGCTCGAGAAAAATAGCTAACAATTAAATAAATATTTCTTCTATGTTATATCTACATTTATTAATAAGAGTATTCAATGAGTATTCTTATTATTGCGACGATTTTATTTGCAAATCGATTTTCTTTTCTCAGATATATTTTTTATATTTTTTGAAAATATTTTCAAAGTTCAAGTTTGTTTTTTATCATCAAAAATTGGTTAATAATTTATCAAATAGCGAATGGCAATTTTAAGGTAAATTTTTTCAAATCTAGTTTCTTTCTCGGTCAATAATTTCAACGAATGATCGAAATTTAAGTTGTACATTGTTTTGTATTTTTTGCCTCGACATTCTACATTCTAATTAAAAATTTTTTTTCTAAAAATTTTCCAAATCCATTTCCTCGTTTACCACTAATCAAAATCAGTATGATATGATATAATTTAAACAAGTGGCGATTTTAGAACGAACGATTCCATTTCTCAAATATTCGAATTTTTTTAAATAAATTTTCTCTTGTCGACGATGTGGCAACTTCCAGCATAAATATTGTCGATTTTTTTACCACGGATTAGAATTTCCGTTAATAATACCTCATCTTGACGTCACCGTCTAAGTCACTTTGTCAGTGATCCGATCAGTTGTTAGATAACGCTCTGGCTATTGCTTCGCCGATACGCTTCTTCCACGTTTGTTCCTCGAGCACACTCGATTTTTCTTTAGAACTTCCGTTCCTTTGTACTCGAAAGTTTAGACACGCCCTATACGTTGCAAGTATAACGGAAAAATGGAATGGCGAATAAGGAGGAAAGCTGATTCGTCTCTCACAAAGGTTTAATAATTGATTGGAACCGTGAAAAGTATCTTAACGCGTGATACATATCGGTATTAGATTCTTGTCAATGTTGTAACATTGGGTTAAAAGTGGATTGGAAATTTATCTTGTTATGCAACGTTTTCTGGATGATAGGATGTAATATAAAGGTATTTTTATCTGTTTTATGCTTTCAAAGATCTGCTTTTTTTTAGTTTTAATTTTTTCTAACCAAGTATTGATTATAAGATTCATGGAACTAGAGTTTTAGAGAATTTAGAAAATTTGAATCGAATTTAATTGAACTGTAACAACAATCCAAACGTTTTAATATTTCATGTTATTAGCTTTATGAGCGAGTTGGTTGATTATAAGTGGGATCGATTAAAAAGACGTTATTAACAAATTGGCTTAGTTAGGTAATAAAATGTAATCAAGGTAAATTGGTTTAACAACGAATCAATACGAAGAATCGAAGATCGAATTATTGAGATTGGAATGGAGTTGCATTTAAATTAAAGTAAAATTCTCGCGAGAAATACTTTCGAGAGTTTTTTCTCAAATTTCTACCCTTGTACATTTGAGAACAACTCTCTTGAGTTCTTCTCTCAAATTTATATCTTTATACATTTGAGAGCAACTCTCGAGAATTCTTCTCGTGTCCTTGAAACGCGAATATATTTGAGAGCAATCCCTCTTGAGTCTTTCTTCTCTCTCGAACACCTGTCTTTAGAATAGTTTAAAATTGTTGCGTTTGCCAGTTGAGAAACAAAAACAAAAACAAAAACGTATCTTTCCGTCTCTTCTCCGTTAAATTTTATTACGTCTAACCGCAATTTCGCGAGCGAAATCCGGTTAACTCAACTCCTTTCCCTCCTTTCTATATCGACAATACGCCCAAGTATATCAACCTCTCCTTTTCACCTGTAACCAACCATCGCTCGTTAAACTTTCGCGAGCGTACCTTCTCTCTCTACCCCCTCTCCCCACACATATGTATCTCGCGATCAAAATTAGATCACCAACCGTTTTCCTCTCCTCCTTCTCCTCCTCCTCCTCTTCCTCCTTCTCTTCGCCATTATTTCGATTTATTGTTTCGTCGAAAATTCTTGTGTTCGACCACGATACAATTCTTACCACTTCTGTGTGCGCTTCTTCGACCAATATTAAGTTGTAGTATTAAGGATTTATCAAGGGCTCTCCGTTACGATTTTTGTGGAATCCAATGTTTTGATTCTTGACTTGCAATAGCATATCTTGAATCCTTTCTTTTTTTGCTAAAGTCGAATTCTTAGATTCGTAGAATTTTAAATTTTATTTTAAATTTCTGCGATTTTTATCCCAGAAAATCAAGAATTTAATTTTGAGAAAAATATAGTGGAAATTATATAATAAATTAATAATAGTTTTAAATGAAAATTGGTATTTCGTTTCGAAGTTATTAGAATGGTATTTACAAGTG
Source organism: Apis dorsata (assembly GCF_000469605.1). Classification (NCBI taxonomy): domain Eukaryota; kingdom Metazoa; phylum Arthropoda; class Insecta; order Hymenoptera; family Apidae; genus Apis; species Apis dorsata. The sequence goes on along the minus strand of NW_006263356.1, from coordinate 529,610 downwards.
AAAAATTTAAAATTTGAGTTGAGTTCCTGTATTGGTTCCTGTAACAGGATTTCATTGCATATGTCTCTGTGCAATGTTTTTTTACTGTAAATAAAAAATGGCGTTCGGATGGGCAGCATTTTTCAATACCGTTGGACATACGTAGATCGTGCAATATTTATAAAAATGCGCTTGGTATAACAAATATTTGGATGTATGGTTGTGTAAAACCAATTTTTTTTTTTCTCGTGTAATGCGAATGTGATTCCCTAAAAATATTGTCTGCTTTCTTCTTTTTTTTTGAAAATTAAATTATACAATGGAATTGGAAATTTTTTCGATTAGTTCCATGATTAGTTATCCCTCTCTTTTTCAATCTTCTTCGTTCCATGAAAATATTCGTTCACCATTACAACTTAAGTTGCATTAATTATCATTCGCTTTTAAAAATATAAAATTATCGATCGTTTTTATTATATTATTCTCTTCGATCGTGTCATCTGGATCGATCTCTCGTATTACGATTTTACGTATCACGTTACATCATAGAAAACATTATATATATTATGCCACACACGTATACATTACAATCAACAATTGCTTTTATTATTTTTAAAATTAAATTCTTAAATTTTGTATAAAAGTTTATATTTACAAATACATATGCATATTTTGGACTTTATCTATTCACGATCCATATATACGATCGACGGATGATCTGATATATAAATCTTTTTTTTTTTTTTTTATCTCAACAACATACAACATTTCTAATATTCTACTCATTTTTCACTTATCTACTATCTTGAAATTGTTTCCTCCTCTTGTTTCGAACAATTCTCCGTATTCCACGAGTACTTGCCGATGTTTCTGATTACTCACTCGTCGCGTCTCTTGATTCCAATTCCACGGACGCCCGTGGAATCCAGCGAGTTTCATCGCTTTCATGGCTTTAACACAGTTTTCGAAATCTTTCGAGGCGTGCTCCCCTTCCTCCCTACGTGGAAGAACTAGCTCTTCGTTTTATCTCGAGTTTTCTTCTTTGTTTTTCTTCTTTTCTTTTGCGACGATACGTGCAAAAAAAAATATATATATATATATAAAAAAGGCATTCTACATTATTGATTTTAATTCAACCTGAATTTCTTTCTTTCTCAAGTTTTTAATGTCATAAGTAAATGCCTTTGATTTGTGTGATAAATTGTATTCTCGAAAATAAATTGTATTCTCTAATGTCACTGATTTTTCATTTTTATCTTTGGAAGGATATTATAAGTCAACGCGATATTTTCGTTAGGAATAATCAGGGATCAAAAAGTTTATTTATGGAACGAAATCTTGCACCTTTTTGGAAAGCATATAAATTTATCTGGTTTAAATACGAACGTATATTTCATTTTTAATTTATCCATGTTTAAAAATCATTATTTTGTGCTATGTATAGTTAGTTCTAGCTTTCTCTACATTTAACTTAAAAATTTAATAAATTACAAATTAACATTTTTACATGTTAATTTTTGTTTTATCCTTTATATAACATCGAAATAAATAACACCGTATGTATATAATATGTATATAAAAAAAAATATGCAATAGAGCGAAAGATTAAAAAGAACGAATACGTGACCACGGCGAAATCGAAATAAATTTTAGAATGCTATGTGTCCAGAGAGCGTGAAAAATTCTCTCCGCGATAATTAATATCATCACACCGCAAAGATCCCTTCGTGATATCCTTCCGGCATCGTGACTGCCAACATTTTTTTTTTTTTTCCCCCTCCAATCATCGTAATTTTTTTTCTCTTTTTCTGTTGCAGACAAGATTCCCCTTCTCCAGCTGATCGCAAAAAAAAATCGTGAAATCGTTTCCGCGAGTGTCGTGTCGCGTGTCGCGAGCGATCTCGTCACCGTATCCCCTTCAATCGTCTTATTCTCTTTTCACTCCTCCTCCTTCGTGTCGTTCGGATGCGTCGTAACGTTTACGATGGTACACGGAAATTAGATGAAGATTCGCGATTCCCGCCGGTTTTCACGGGAACATTAACCTTCGATTTCGTGTTTTTCCCGTCGTACCGTGTCTACGACGTTTGAAAATTCTTTTCGGTCGTGAATCTCGGGTTGAACGGGTAGAAAAATTACGCGTAACGATATTTTGGAAGATAGTATCTCGTCCGTTTGGAAGTCGACGAGATGATCGTTCAAGCGGATTCGTTGTGCGTGTTACTAGTGATGTTGATCGGTGCTCTGTTGGTAAAGTCGGAACCTGGGCCACGGCCGCGATCAACGCCGATCTTCACCAATCAGTTCGCAGTCCACGTGCCAGATGGACCGGACGCTGCCGCGGAGATCGCTGCCAAATATGGATTCGACAATTATGGACAGGTGAGTTTTGATTATTTTCCTTTCATGTACTTATAGTTGGTTGTACTTATAGTTCATCTTCTGTAACGTTATAGAATTTGAAAGTTAACGTTATTATTGCGAATAAACGTGGAATGATATAGAAATTGTTTGTATTTCGTACCGCATTACGGATTCGGGTCGAGTCGGGAAGATTCGGTATTAAACGGATCCGACTTTGGCCGAAGTTTTCCGATCTAATCCGAAATTTGAATTCTCGTGTCAAGCAGCAATCTTGTAAAACTAAGCTTATCATTGTATATAGAAATTAGATTCTAGATATCAAAATGATGAAAAAAAGTGATATAAAAAAAAAATATCAATAGAGATTTATTTATCGAGTTAAGTAAACAATTTAATTTTATTTAGGCAAATAATAATCGATAATATATTTAGCCAAATGATTATAAGTAACGTATTTCAATTTTACTCGGTGCAATGCAAGTTGCATATCTTTCATTATTTTTTGAATCTTATTTTATTTAATTATCATATATTGTTATTCTATTTAAAGTATCGTTATATTGGAATTGAAAAAATGATTTTAGTAATCATTATTAGTTCGTTGATCTCAGATTATAAACATAATAAACAGCAATATAATTTTTATCTATCATGAGCAAATAAAATTTAAATTATATAGAGGAATGAAAGGCATACAACTTATTTCTCGATTTAATACTATATTTTTGTTAAATCGTTTCGTAAAATTCATTTACGAAAGTAATAATAAGTATACCTTCGCATTTATTAAGTCAATTTATTATTCGATTACTCATATTTATCATAAATGATTAATTGAGTTTGCAAGAAGTTTTATCTTGATCATCGGCTTCCAGTCACTTTGGTTCAATAGTCCTTTATTAACAACATAATTCAAGCAAGAGATTGCTCGTGCGTGTCCAACCCGTTATACTTGTAATCGCTCGTAATTCGTTATAAAAGTTTATCGCTTCGGATTGACACAGTTTTGATAACAGGTTTTTCCCTGGTTTTTCGCGTGCTTAATTTTCATTTTATCAAGAATATCAAAGACACTTACGGGACACAATGATCATTTTATAGTTAAAAGTATTTTCGATACACCTGATGAGATAAAAAACAAGTTTTTTTCACGGATACCGGTTTCGCATTTTTTTATCTCGATTTCTTTCACGTTTCGCATGAGGCAATGAAAAAATCAAGTTATATTATGATATATTAATTGTATTTCAACAACTTGTTATTAAAATTATCTACGTAATAGTTATTTAATTTTTTATTTTTTGCATTAAGTGGAATATAACGAACTATATAACAGACAAATGTAAAAATAGAAGAGAAATGAAGACTAAAAAAGAAATGGCAATTTTTGGATAAATTAATTTCATCGATTAAAAGTAAAATTGGGAAAGATTATTAAATCTAACCTCTTTCTGGGAAAACTTAATAAAATAATAAGATTATAGGAAGCAAAGAAAGAAAATTAGGAAGCAAAATTATCTCTATTATGAATGCAATTTGATATTTACAACTAAGGAATTAATATTATGCTTGATTATGAATTTTTACAATTGCTTATTATTTTATTCATACGATAAATTTGCTTTACCGATAGAGTCGCAGATAGTTATCGCAAATATGGCGGAACACGTTGTATAAAGGCTTGCTCGATTTGAGTTATTCAGAATGTATTCTAGTTAGAAGCTATTATTCCAAAGTAGTTATTGTAATAGAGTTTAAATAGACTCAAGGGAGGAATTAATAAGGACGGTTTGCAAGACTGGCTCATCGTATTCCAAGATATATTAACCTTGACCACCAAACTTACCATAATTACCGATTAATGGCCGCCGATACGCGAGATATCAATGTTACGAATAAAAAATTTGTACGAATCCAAAATATTTAAAACTTTTCAATATTGAAATAACTTAAGAGATTTATATAATATATAATATTAAAAAAAAAAAAGGAAAAATTATTACAAAATATTCAATTTTGAGGATTACTCTGTTTGGTGATTTATTACGATATCTTCCTTATCAACCGAGGCAACCAAATACAAATTTACGGAATGTTCGTTAAGAGAAATTCTCTTGAACCTTCGAAACAGGATGAAATAAAGTTGTCAATTAAGCTTCGCCTATAAAATTCCCACGAAACCAAAACTATCGCGAGTTCTGTAAGTTACATCGACCGACGGAACGCGAGCAGCAACTTCAAACTTTGAATTAGTTCGAGGCAGACATCAGTTTGCTAAATGGAGCGGATAGGGCGAGGACATAAAAACTTGTGACGATAATTATTCCAAGGGAAGGACACTAATTGGGTGCATTAACTAAATTAAGGTTTAAAATAGTACTATTTAAACGGAATTGTAGTAAACCTGAATCACTAAGTATAAGTTCCATTATCTGATTAATTGTCGTTACTATATAATTAAATTTGGCAAATGTATTTGGTTATGGAAGCAGTGTTTCATTTTACGTTTTTTTCTCGTTCGATGTGCGTTGACAAATATTTTTTTTATCGCGAGGTGCAGGCAGTTTTCAATTTTTCGAGGTAACGAAATCATCGAGTTTCTTCCAATTTTTGAATTCCAATCTATTTATCAAACGATATCGAATATCGTTTTGAATCTGATAATCGAATAAAATCAAATCGATTAATTTCAAACAACAAACGATATTTTTCATCCTTTTTCTTCACGAATAATTTAAATATCGATTCGATAATTTATGAAATAGAAAAAAAAAATATATACTTAATAATATCTATCGTTCCATTCACGAAAAATAGAAGCACATTTGAAATTGAATGAACTTTTACATTAAATGTACAAGTAAATACCAATTTCAAAGCTAAAGGATTCTAGTGTCTAATACGAATAGGGGGTAGAG
>NW_006263356.1:522612-523922 GCF_000469605.1 Apis dorsata | reverse complement strand
TTTACAGCTCGCGCCCGAACTGCGGTCGCTCGCAACCAGAACGGTTATCGCCACCTCTAAAAAGTCCTCATGATCGTAAAACTATAAATCACGTTTTAGCTCGGCGTAGTACAAGTTTCACGATCCGCATTCCTGATCCCAGGCTTTTGTGAATTCGTGTGCCCGTTTCCATTCCGTCCGTTTCGCGGTGTTGTATTTTTATGTAACCGCGCGAAACATCCTCTCCCTTCCCCCCGCCCCTTCTTCCCTCCCTCCTAGTGTTCAACTGCCACGCACAGGTGAAAATTTCATTGTGTCAACCGTCCAGGGAGATATTTCGTGCTTTCGTGCTAATTTTCGATCTTTGTTACCACCGATGGCAAAACGGAAAACAAAAAAAGGAGGGGGGAAGGGGGGCTACGAAATTGCTCCCGATATTTGCATCTCCCCTCTGTCCTCGTCCTTTTTTACCCGTGTTTTTCGCCATCAATGTCAATTTTTCACACCTCGATAGTTCGATCAATTTTTGAGTTGTACGTCAAATCTGTTTTAATATTTTTTTTTTACTTTCAATCGAAACGAATTAAAGAGCAAAGAATGCTTTTGAGTAGGATTGAGTAGGAATATTTCAAAGAAATATTCGAACATGGCGTTTTAGGTTATGTATTATTGAAGGTAAGATAAAATTGTGCCTGTGGAAATGAAAAGTTGGAAAGTTATTATATCGTGAATCAGGAAATGAGGATAGGAATATATATATATATATATGTTTGTTTTGAGGGATTAATATTCTGTAAAGTAAAAACGTACGTTCATTCGAGCGAACTTTCTAACCAGTCTGTAGATCCGTTTTTACGTTTCAAGATCGTGACCATGGTGAAAATCGCTGGAAGCGGGATGAACGAACGAACGAACGGTTTCAGCCTTTCTAAGAATCGAATTTTTTAAAAAAAAAATTGATGTGACTTATTTCAATTTTATCAACTGATACACATTCATTTATACACATTTGAGATTAATTATTAATAAGTCTCCATTCCAAACTTTCCAAAAACATATCTTAAAGTCTCTATCTCTTCTTTCTTTCTATTTTTTATCATCTAGTTCACATAGGGCATCATATATACCTTAGAGCAGTCCTTCTTTCTCTCTGTTTCTTATCGTCTTGTTCATATTCATTTATACTTACACATTTGAAATTAATTATTAACTGTACAAATAAACAAATAATTCTAAACTTTTCATCTCAGAAACATCAAAATATACTTTAAAGCATTCCTTCTTTCTCTCTGTCTCATCATCTTGTTTACTTATACATTCACACATTTGAG
>NW_006263356.1:518529-522592 GCF_000469605.1 Apis dorsata | reverse complement strand
ATTATTAACTGTACAAATAAACAAATAATTCTAAACTTTTCATCTCAGAAACATCAAAATATATTTTAAAACATTCCTTCTTTCTGTCTGTCTCTCATCATCTTGTTCACTTATAAACTCACACATTTGAGACTAATTATTAACAAATCTCCATTTTAAACTTTCCAAAAATATATCTTAAAGTCTTTTTTTTCTTTCTATTTTTCATCATCTAGTTCACGTAGGACATCATATATACTTAGAGCAATCCTTCTTTCTCTCTGTTTCTTATCATCTTGTTCACATTCACTTATATCCTCACACATTTGAAATTAATTATTAACTGTACAAATAAACAAATAATTCTAAACTTTTCATTTCAGAAACATCAAAATATACTTTAAAGTATTTCTTCTTTTTCTCTGCCTCTCATCATCTTGTTCACTTATACACTCACACATTTGAGACTAGTTATTAACAAATCTTCATTCTAAACTTTCCAGAAACATATCTTAAAGTTTCTATCTTTTCTTTCTTTCTATTTTTCATCATCTAGTTCACGTAGGACATCATATATACTTAGAGCAATCCTTTTTTCTTTCTGTTTCTTATCATCTTGTTCACATTCACTTATATCCTCACACATTTGAAATTAATTATTAACTGTACAAATAAACAAATAATTCTAAACTTTTCATCTCAGAAACATCAAAATATACTTTAAAGCATTCTTTCTTTCTTTCTGTCTCATCATCTTGTTCACTTATACACTCACACATTTGAGATTAATTATTAATAAATCTCCATTCCAAACTTTCCAAAGACATATCTTAAAGTCTCTATCTTTTCTTTCTTTCTATTTTTCATCATCTAATCTATCTTTCATCATTCACATAGCATATCATATGTACCTTAGAGCATTCCTTCTTTCTTTTTATTTCTCATCTTGTTCTTGTTATAAATATATCTTCACACATTTGCGATTAATTATTAACTGTACAAATAAACAAATAATTCTAAATATAAATAATTTTCATCTCAAAAACATCAAAATATAGTTTAAAGCATTCCTTCTTTTTCTCTGCCTCTCATCTTATTCACTTATATACTTACACATTTGAAACTAATTATTAACCAAACAACAAATCTCTCTTTCAAACTTTTTATCTTTATTAGAAACATACTTAGAGCATAACTGTACCACGTGTCTCAATTAACTTTATTTCATACATAACTTTTCAAAAAAGAAAGAAAAAGAAAAATACCATCAATCCATTTCCCTCCACCTTGCCACAAAGACTTACTTACGAATTCACAGTTCCCTATCCAACTATCAACTCCTTCGCCCAACGTGCACGGATAAACGCCAAACTTTCCGTCTCAGAAAGGCGGACGCATCATCTCCCCCCCTTCTCACCCATACACACTTCTTCCACACACATCTCGGACCAACTATTAACTCTTTCGCGCGACATGCGCGGATAAGCGAACTTTCCATCTTCGAAACACATATATTCCCTTAAAGCATCCCTTCTCTCTCCCTCCCTTCTATCGACGCCATTCTTTTTCGCGCAAAATTTAAATATGTAATATTTATTAATATGTGTAATAAATCAAAATCACGGGCAAAATTACTATATTAAAATTATTATATTACAAAATTATTATATTAGTTTTAAATTAGTTTTATATTAATTTTAAATTATATTATATTATTACATTAGAATAAGTTTTAGGATAAGTTTAGTATTAGGATAAGTTTTTTCGATAATCTATTGTTCGAAACGTAATAATAATAATCACAAATAATTGTAAGTTACAAATAATTGTGAAAAACGGATCAATTATAATAACTATGATAATATATTTATATGACAAATGTTCATTTCGAAAATTCAATTGCTTTAATTAATTACTTTATTCGAAATTTTTAACCAGTATTTTTTCAAGATTAATCTTGGGTTATATATTATAGGTTCTCGCGATGGAAAGATAGGTTTGGATGATAAAGGGGGACGGGGAAGGAAGAGGAAGGGCGGAATATCGAGGAGGGGAAAATGGCGGAGGGGAATGGCGTGTCGGTTTGGACGTAAACGCGTCATGAGACGGAAGTTTATTACCTGTTTCTGGCAAATGCATAGCGATCGTTGCCATGTTCCATGTCCCTTCCCCTCCTCCTTTTTCTCTTCGCATCCTTGGTTCTCCTCCTGAAAAGTTTTCTCTCCACCTCCTGCATGCGTTCACTTCAGGAATCCTGAAAAAAACCTCCTCGAAAGTTCCTCTTCTCGTCTTTTGCGCGAATAATAATAATATAATGCATGGTGTATCCGAAGCTTTAACTCGGATATTTTTGAAATTTCCTTTCGAGTTTTATTTTCCTCTTCGTCTTTTCATCGAATGTTTTCTAATTGCTATTTTGCAAATAAATTAGATTTTAATTTTTTTTACAAAAATATTGCAAAAGAATATTATTTCTCTCGTAACGTGTGAATTTTTGGAAAATTTTAAGATATCCAAAATGATATATGTATAAACGTGATATTTGAATGGCGGATCTCCATTCAAATTCTTTCTATGGTGCATAAATATGTGCAAGTCGAGTTAGCACAATGAACTCTCCACACTCGTCACGTTTTTTTTTTTTCCGGCAAGAAAATGCTTCTCTAAGAAAAATTTTTTATCGCATGATTCATTTTTGATAAAAGTTAAAATTCTGTTTAATTTATTTGAGCTCCTATTCGAGGCTGAGAAAAAATTGATTCGATATTCCGAATTAATTACGAATATCATAGTTTCCTGTAACTAAAAATAAGATAAAATTTTCTTTCACTCAAAAAAAAAATCTCGAAATATTCAAAACAATCGTCTTATATTGGATAAAATTTGATTTTATATATAATATAATAAATAAAAATAATATAATAAAATATAATAATATAATAAATTTAATCAAATGATCCATTTATAATCTATATATAATAATTCATTTAACATGATTGTTTTGAATATTTCGAGATTAGGCTTTTTTTTAAAATTAATTCCAATTAAATAATCCAATAATTAATCCTTTTATATATACATAATTTTGAAACTTTTATATTCCATATCAAATCGAAAATATTAAACAAAGAAAAAAAAACAAAATTTTTTCAATATTTTTATCTCTTTACAATTTTTTTAATTTCCACAATTACATTTTTACAACGAGATTAAATACTCTCGTTTCGTTCCCTCCATCTTGCGATTTAATTTTCAAAATTAAAAATCACTTTAATCATTCGATGCTACTCTAATGGTCAGCTCGATAAAAGAAAAAAATGGCGAAAGCTATATAATCGAACATAGTAGGCTTCTTTGATCGCGTTTCGAACGTGGCTCTTCGCGCGTGAAATTTCGTCACATTTTATCGTCGATTCGACTCACTTTTTTCCTTCCTTTTCTCTCTCTCTCTCTCTCCATCCTCGCCACATATTTATTTCACGCAGTTTCGAGGTCAGTTCGAGTTTCGACGATTGACGACTCTTCTGGGACATGGACGATATCGGTTCCTGCTTTTTAACGTTTTTCGGATCGTTTGTCTTTGCCTCTGATACCGTTACGATTTCTGATACCGTCGTGATTCGTATCGTGTATGTTTGTTACGGATCGTGATAGATCGATTTATTAAAAAAAAAAATAATAATAAAATAAAAAATAAAAAAAATCAATTCGTCATCGAAACGATTGAAAAGAGAAATTTGTTTTTTTTTTTTTTTTTACTTACGAACGATTTTTATAAATTTTTCCAATTTTCCAATTTTTATTATTCGAGAGAAAGATCATTGATTTTTGAATCATTGATATTAGATTTAAATATGGACGTGTGAAATCGAATTTTCTTAATGAAGAATGCATACATTTCGGATATATCGTTTCGTACAAATTTTTTTAAAAAATTGTACAACGAATCGAGCGAATAATCAATTTGGAAATAAAACGCAAACTATTAGCAAGATATTTTTTCTTCACTTTTTAAACTTTACCTTATCGCCGTTTATCATATAAGAGTATAACTTATAATTAGACCGGATGTTTGCCGCGTTTA
>NW_006263356.1:513798-518353 GCF_000469605.1 Apis dorsata | reverse complement strand
ATATATAGAAAAAAAAAAATGCACAAAATACAAACAAGTATTACAAATAGTCGAAACAGTGAAAACAGATTTCTATTCAAGTTTCACCTCTCCATTTTGTGCGTGTTAATAAAAATTTCAATTTGCACTGTTAGTCACCTTTTAATTCTTATTTAATCCACGTATTACCTATTGCCTTTACAATCGTATCAATAACGAGAAAAGGATGGAAATAAAATTCTTCTTTTCGTATTCAAATTCTTTTTTCTTTTTTTTTTTTTTTCCCTCCACGATTAAACAAACGGTTCAATTTACAATCAAATTGTGAAAGACAGACTTGACTCCCTTTGACTCCCATCTGATCGTTATCGAGGCAGGTTTCCTCGTCGCACACACGAATTACTTCCTTTCAATCTTGGAAGCATAAATTATCAGATTTCTATAAACAAGTAAGAAGAGAGTAGTATTTATGGGAGGGATGCATCGATACTTCATCCATGCAAATTTTCCTTTCTCCCTGAATCCAAGTTTCGTTTGACGCGAAGCACGTATGCATGGATATATTTCCTCCTCGATAGAATCTCGATCTCTCAATCGAATTAATAATACGAGAAATACAATCAAAATGCAACTGGATGGATAAAAGATTTTTGTCGGTGGCTTTGATAAAATTGATATTTTATTTAATTTCATTTCTTTCCTTTGGAAAGAATTCTCGATATTTCGATGGATCGTCCACTCTTGAAATTTAACTTGAATGTTGGGCTACAATTTGTGAAACGACGATATGGAAGATATCGATGGGAAGGAAAAAATTTATTTTTTTGAAATGATTATTTTTGATTTTTTGATATTATTTTGTTAACTTTTTTAAAAAAGATGGAGGTGAACTTGTCGAAGACGATCAAAGAACAAATTTACTCAATGAAACTGTTGTTGTACACGATAATGATAAGCAATTGTGAAACTTGGATTATTAATAGAAGACTGTTATCGATAAGAGAAATTATTCTATCAACTTTTCATCCGTAGTAATGTCACGTGACGAAATTAGAAATGGAGAGAAACAGAGAGATCAAAGGAACATTTTTAAATATTTCGTTAATTTTTTTTTTTATCCAATACAATAGTGCAAATAGCGAAAAGAAATAAATACGTAATTATATCAAATATAGAAAAAAAAAAGAGAAAGACGAAATTTTTATAAAAATGAGAAACATTGAGATTTCGATAAAAAAATATTTGTGTTAAGGAAGGAAAAAAAATATTTAGCTAATTTTTTAATTCGCAATATTGTATCACGTGAAATCGTGCAATTGCCAAATATACAAAAAAAAAGACAAAAAAAACGAAAGATTTTTATAATAACAGAGGCAATGAGAGACACGATTATCTGGTCAGACGGTGCCTTAACGTCTGATGTGGAAAATATCTGGAATGTTATCAATATCGAAAAACAAAAAAAAAAAAAAGAAAAACATTCCATCAATTTTTTTGTAATATTCTACAACAAAAGTATTTCACGTAACAAAACCAAATAAATACGTGAAATCATCAATAAGCAAATATACAAGGAAGGAAGAAAAACAAAAGAATCATTATATAATAACTCGAAAGGCACGATTATTTACAATACCTCAACGTCTGATGTGAAAAATATCTGCAACGTTAATGCAAGAAAACAAAAAACATTTCGATTTTTCATCCGCAATGGTATATCACGAAATCAAATGAAATTGAAATTATCAAATATGTACAAAAAAAAAAAAAAAAACAATTTTCGGGATAACGAAAAAAACAGATTTTGAAAAAAAAAAAAAAAAAAAAACCCTTTTAATCGTCAAAAAGAAAAAAAAAAAAAAAAAAAAACCCTTTTAATCGTCAAAAAGAAAAAAAAAAAAAAAAAAAAACCCTTTTAATCGTCAAAAAGAAAAAAAAAAAAAAAAAAAAACCCTTTTAATCGTCAAAAAGAAAAAAAAAAAAAAAAAAAAACCCTTTTAATCGTCAAAAAGAAAAAAAAAAAAAAAAAAAAACCCTTTTAATCGTCAAAAAGAAAAAAAAAAAAAAAAAAAAACCCTTTTAATCGTCAAAAAGAAAAAAAAAAAAAAAAAAAAACCCTTTTAATCGTCAAAAAGAAAAAAAAAAAAAAAAAAAAACCCTTTTAATCGTCAAAAAGAAAAAAAAAAAAAAAAAAAAACCCTTTTAATCGTCAAAAAGAAAAAAAAAAAAAAAAAAAAACCCTTTTAATCGTCAAAAAGAAAAAAAAAAAAAAAAAAAAACCCTTTTAATCGTCAAAAAGAAAAAAAAAAAAAAAAAAAAACCCTTTTAATCGTCAAAAAGAAAAAAAAAAAAAAAAAAAAACCCTTTTAATCGTCAAAAAGAAAAAAAAAAAAAAAAAAAAGAAAAGACAGAACGAAGGATTTTTACAATAACAGAGAGACACAATTATCCACAGAAACCTCGCTTCTACGAGGAGGAAGTTCGCCTCTTACCGATTCTACTTCTCCTTCTTTATCCCTCGGGCAAAAGCAGTTTCCACGCGGTTCTTTCGAGGTCTAGCGGATACAATCACCGGTGGAATGGTGGGGGGATCGATTTAAACGTGTTTTGATCGGGTATATAGGGCGGCCGCGCGAGTTGTCTCGCTCCACAAAAGTTCACGGTGTGGACGCAATATTAAGGCGAGGCCTCGACGAGAGAAAGGATTTCGCGCAATGCTCTTTCTCACGTGTGGGTGCCGCCCAACTATCTTGCGCATATCTGTTTGTATTTCTACAGATTTGTACTGCACCGTTCGTGGTAAAGTCGAAAAGAAATCTTTCATTTTCGTATCTTCTATTCATTTTCGTATCTTCTTTGGGGAAGAAACATGTAGAATTTGTTCTTGTATGTCGAAGAAATTAATGATCATCTTTTACTTCCTTTCTTGGAGATGTAAAAAGTTTTCTAGAAAATTGCAGAGTTTAATAAAATACGTGAAAATAAGGTTATTTGATTGGTTAAATGTATAGACGAAATTAAAAAGTAAATTAAATTATCATATTTAATCGTATACACGTAATCTATATGTTTGTAACTATAACTATTTCAATTTTTCAAAACGGGTCGAAAGATATGCTGTGCATATAAAGGAAAGGTGAAACATTTTCTAACCTATATTCCAAAGGGTTAAGTCGTGATCGAAGTCGTGTAATGAAAATGGTGCTTGTAGAGGGCGTTGGAGAGGTTAGAAGTCAAAATAAATACGCAAAAGTGAATGTACAAAAATGTTAATAGAGATTTATTTATTAAGTCACGAGCAATTTTTAATGGTACACCAAGTTTTCCTTTAAAGTCTCCAAAGATATCCTATATATTATTCTCTTCCATGTTACACTAATACGATATAGCAAGAATGAGGTTAAAATTATGCTGAAAGAAAAAAAGATCTTAACTAATTTTTACAATATTTTACCGATATTTTCAGTCTTTGAAATGGACGCTGGAATCATATTGCTCTCCTCCTTGTCTCCTCCTTCGTTTTCTTTTCCTTTAAAACTCGACTCGAAGAAACTGTTTCGCAATGGTTGTGCACTTCGCGTCTACCTCTCGACGCGAAACAGCCCCGCACTTCGGCTTATTGGGTTATCCCGTGAGTAATGCTATTCCCAACTATTGAATTTCGCTCGAAAAGAGGTGATGTTTAAGTTTATATCCACCGCCGTTTAACAACGTTCGTCATTGTTGTTCGAACAAATATTCGACTTTTGTATTTAGAAGGAAAAAAGAAAAACGATACGAGGAAATTTAATTACAGATGTATTTCTTTCTTCTCTTTTTCGACGAGTTTATTGTAGATGGCGCGAAAAGCACTGCATTGACGGTTCTGGTATTTTGGAACACGATAGGCGCGACCTCTCAAGCCCCATAAGATCTAACAATGATGACCCTCGACGGGTCAGAGAATGCGACTTGATAATTGATAACATCGGTATTGATATTTACAAGTTTTACGATTACGCAACCGTCTACGAAGAAGGAAAATATACGATACGTACAACTTTGTTAAGAAATCGTGGAATTAAGCGTTACAAAAATACTTACCACGTTTGTCGTTGATATAAATCTAAAATTATAATTACAAGGAATTATAACCATATTATAACACAAATATTATAAAATTCGATAAGAAATTGGTGGAAAAATGTGATTCTAGAAATTATACGATGAATCAATTTGTGTCAATCTTGTTTTATATGCAAAATTAAATTGCTCGTAAACTTCATTACCAAGACTGGCTTAATTTGTTCGAATCGTAAATCCTTATTTTATTCGATATATTATATTTCAAACTAAAAGAAGTCATTAAGCCACCTTACCCATTTTCCAACAACAACGATCACGAGAATCTCCGATTCTCTTTCCACTCATCAGCCATAACCTCAAAGTCGCAATTATGCTTTCAAACTTACACGATTATCACAGGACAACTTCCTCTCTATAATCGCCGTCGAATTCTCAAATTTTCAAAGATTCGCCCGATTTTCCGTAGAATCTTTTTTAAAACCTTTCTTTACGCATTGTCGAAAGAAAGCAC
>NW_006263356.1:510475-513475 GCF_000469605.1 Apis dorsata | reverse complement strand
CCCCCCTTCCCCTCCATACATTGTACATTCCTGTCTTGCGCGATCCTCGTTTCTGTCCTCTGTTCTGGGAATGAAAATTTTCGACAAGAAGAAGAAAAGGGGATCGGGAAGTGGTGATTTATATTTTCCAGTCGACTGGTCTGGGCCCGGTGTCGATGCTCGTAGAAAGTCGAGTTGAAAAATGTTTTTATTTCATCGCGTTGGAAGGAGGGAAGGAAGAAGGTGTTCCACCTTCCTTGACGCTCGTGGATGTGGGATTTATGCCTCCTCGACAATTTCCGCGAATCGTTTCATCCCGACAGACCGAGGAAAATCAGTTTCCCTCCACTGTCTGTGTATCTTCTCGCGTGGAAATATTCCCCGCTTCCATTTGAATCTCCCGCCGACTTTCAATCCTCTTTACCTCTCTCTCTCCTTTTGTCTCTCTGTCTGTTTCGATGAATCTCATTTACGTTCCTCGCGAATTACTGGAGGTAGGTTAAGCTTGGATAATAAAACGTGTATATTCTATCGTGATTTTCTATCAAAAATGAATTTTTAATCTCAGTCAGCGATTTCGATTATCTTTGATTGAAAAGGATTGTTATTAATTTTACAATTTATATATATTTATTTAGTAGTGAATATTTTTTTTCCTATGCAATTTTTATAATGTTTGGTTGTTGTTGGTTTAATTATGTTAATTTTTATTCAGGAAAGTGTGGTAAGGATAAAACAATTTTCTAAAAATTTCAGAATGTTCTTAACGTGGATAGAAACTTTTGGGATTCTTCATATTCAATATAAAAATTATATAAATATTTAATTAATTTATGTTTTCTATAAATGCATGTTTTTTTTAGCTTCAAAATTCTTCTCGCTTCTTTTATAAGAAATAAAATCTAGCGAGATACAAGTTTATTAAGTTCTTTTTCAGAATATTAAATTTCATCTTTTACACTAATTACGTAGTCATTAATTCAGTAGTTATCAATGATCGTTGCTACGCGTATATTAATTTAACGGAATATTCGAATATTTGCAATATCTTTCACCAAAGAATTTCATTCAACTTATTAAATGCGATATAATTAGAAAATTCCAAAGAATTTAGAAATTCTATTAGATATACATATATATATACATTAAAGTACAATATTGCAATTTAAATATATAACACGTACATTCCTTCAACTGTAATATCGTGAAATTGCGTGATGCACTTAAAAATAATGTCGTTACGCTTTCCACTGTAAAATCGAGGAATCATGTTATACCACGATTTTATCGAGGGAAAATTCTCGAACAGCTTGTGGACTGCGTCGATATCAATATTACCCAGTATTTGCTACAGTTTGCGGAAACGAAATATTGGAAACGAAAGTTTTGCAATATTTTTTAAACCAATAGTAGAATAAAACTATTCTGAATGTTTCGATATTTTTATTCTTCTTTTTTCTTTCTTTTTATTTTTGAAATTGTAAAAGTGTTATGCTTCAGATATATTCTTCGAAAAAAACTTCCATTTTACGATGTTTGTAATTTATTTTTCCACTTTCTTCACGCTATTGAAGTTATATTCTTTCAAGGATATAAATTTACTTATTGCTATTATTTTATTCAAAGTTCAAATATTTTATAAGTGAAATCTTCGGTTAAACGGAAATCTTTGATTCTGTTCATGAAAATATGACTTTACATGAATTATGGAATACCGTGTCAACGATTAAAGGTGCCATCTACATTATTTCTCTCGTACTAAAATTAACATCATTATACATGCATATATACAATGTATTCTTGTTTTAATATTTGATTATAAAATATAAACTATTTCTATTATCATTTTTCTTTATCAGGAGATTCAAAAAATAATAGTGAATATTTCAGAGAATAAAAATTGCATAATCACTCTTCAAATAAATTTTTTAATATTTCAAAAAGAGACTGAAATAATTTCTATACCTAATGTATTTTCAATTATTTTACATTAACAAAATCAAAGATTCCAAAAGATATCATATTGCATATCGTTAATAAATTTCACAAAAGAATTTTCACATTCATATTTACACATAACTACGTACGAAACAACATAACCTCTAAACTAATCGTCTAACAGCGAATTCTGTTTATTACGAATATTACTGATTCTTCGATACATAACAAAATCAAGAATTCGAAAAAACTATATTGTTATTAATTTCACATAGAATCTATCCTACACACGTTCACACATAAATATTTACGAATTAATTTCACATAGAATCTATCCTATACACGTTTACACGTAAATATTTACGAAGCAACATAACATCTAAACATCGAGATATTCATCGAGATTAACGAAATCAATGATTCCAAAAGGCATCATATTTCGTATCGTTATTAATTTCACAAAAAAGATCTTTTACGTACTTTCATGACTGCATCCCAACATAACCTCTAAACTTCATCTAAACAACGAATACCGTTATAAATGTCATCGATCCATCGAGCAAAAATTTACCATGGCTTCAAGATCCCGTGCAGAAACGCAGTCATATCACGTGGTTACCTATCGGACCTCGTTCACGCAACAGGGCCCCGTATACGTTCTCCGTGGAAACCGGTAACTTCACAACTCACGGAACCCGTTTACCGTCGATATACCGTTGCACAGATGCGGCTCTGCTCACCGGTTCGAGACTGAGTTCGTGTTGTATACCCATATTGGAGCAAGGAAGATAGAAGGAAAAAAAGAAGGATTTAACCGCAACTCTCCGTTCCTTCTTCGTTCTGACTTTCTCCTCGTTCTTTCATCCTTCAGCTATGCTACTCTCGATTTCTGCCTCTGTCTTTTATCCTCGTTTCACATTCCTCCACCATCGAGGCTCCACTTCCCCTTGTTCATCTCGTTATTGGCATCTCCCGTTTCTTTCTTCACTGGATCTCTCCTCTTGCTTGTCTCGTTCTTCATTTTTTTGCGCCTTTTTTCATACCTGGCTTGTTGCGTTATCTTTTTTCTTTGCTCGTTCCTTT
>NW_006263356.1:498212-510209 GCF_000469605.1 Apis dorsata | reverse complement strand
TCTCTCTCTCTCTCTCTCTCTGCGGTATGGAAGATGGACAACTTTTCTGTATATCTTTTTTGATGGTTTCGATCCTTTGCTTCTTTTCTTTCTTGTTGGATGTATATTCTTTTCTTGAACTTTTTCGGTAATTATTTTTTAACTTTGTTTAACACGTTATCCTAAAGTTTAATGAATAATGATAAGTTTTAGAGAATTCTAAGAAAGCCAACTTTTTATTTTTATTATATTTTGTATCTTGTTCAAATTTGTTATTATTAATAATTATTAGTAACTCACACCTCATATCTTTCATTTCTTTGTTTGGCAATTAATTTTGATACTAAAATTATTTCACGTAAAGTATTACGTACTTGTATTTCTTCGTCTCTCACAGGTGATTTTTTCCTTTTCTATTTCTCTCTCTCGTTGATGGGTTTCCATGAGCAGCAGTGTCGTAATGAGACGTTTTGTCCCACCGGGAACAAAATCGTGTATAGTCTGCGAAAGAAGTTCACGTGTACGCGAAATCCAGGTTAACCATAGTAATTTCAAGAAGTGTTACGTTGATTGTATTCAAGGGAATCACCGCTCTCCAGAAGAATTACGATTCCAAACGAGTTTCACGATCGACGAAATTTGTTGGAATGTTCTAGGTTTTCCTTTCTTTATTGTCGATCATCTGAAATTCATCTTTGCATATATTACGTTTTGATATCGTCATATACTAAAATAACATTTGATTTAGAAACTTTTTTTTTTTTCAATGTATAAGCATTTAAATTTATGTTGACATTTAAATAAATTGTCGTCCAAGCATTACTTGCCATTATTTGTATACATACAATAGTAGAATTACAATGGTTAAATTAAAATCAAGTGTCAAATGACCATCGAAAAAGCGATATTGTTAAATCGTTTGTTTGAGAAATATATATAAAATGTCACACATCGAATTCTTCGAAATTTCATACTTTCGTGAAGAAATAAAACATTTAAATGTATCTTTTACACACATGTATGTACAGTGCGTAAACTAATAAATTTGTATAAAATGTTACATCCATAAATTTTTACAATTGCCGTAAAAAAAAAAAAACTAAAATTATTACACGTTTAATAACACGTTGCCCGCAACGTATTAATAAACGAGACACGAATACGCGACATCAGAGATTTCTATTTTCATTCAGGATGTCGAATCGTTGTAAATAGAATGTTTCGAGGGATCGTCGAATTACATCTACGAGGTTCCATGTCGCAATCATGCCATTCGATGGCAAATTTCACAATCGTAACATTCATTTTAATACTGTTCCCTGCTTGGATTTTGCAGGCAAGAAGGTTTTATTGACCATCGAAACACACGGCCGTATGGGCAGTCTCGAATCGTCGATGGTGCGCAGGCTTGACGATCTCGTCCTTGAATTTACGTTTACGGTAGTAATCGGAAAGTATGTAGTGTCATAAAAGCGAGCGGACATGCGAATGTACAGATAAAGAACAATTTGTACGGAGGAAAGAGTAAGAAATCCCATCATTAACTTTATAGACGATTCGTGTTCGTAATAGTATTGAGATCTTTTTCACGTTTCAAGGATAATTAATGAATAGATAGGATAGAAACTGGATCGATTAAAGTAGAAATCTTATTTTTCAAATACTTATTGAGACAAGAATACTACTTTACCGGCAGAGATCGTGCGCTGATCGTGTGAAACCTATTGTGCGTTTCGTTCATTTTTTTAGCTAATAAGGCTGAGAATATATGATTATTTAAAACAATGATTAATTTATTACAATTATTGGATACAATTAACTCGAAAGATATGATCGAAATCAGATAATCTGTACTTTGTTTGCACGACCTTCTTGATGCCAAGTATATACGTTATTATTTAAAAGCATTTATTAAATTTATAATAAGCATTATATGTATATCGCATATCGAGTATATGCATTTATATTTTTTTAAACATCTTTTTACCTAGATTCCGTATTGTTGTGAATCATTCATCTTTTGAGATAGAAATATTCTGCTGAGCTGGTTTAATTATAGTGCGCGTGATAGTGTAATAGTTCACACGTGTATAATTCAGTATGAATGTAACGGTGTAATCTCGTCAGAGCATTGTAATCTCGTCTACATATATGGAAACGCGTACTGCTAATTATAGCATCCAATGTGAGATAATTAAGGAACTTAACAATTCTAAAAGTGTAATATTCTAATATCAGTAAATCAACAATTATAACGAAAGAGTGCATTACGTACTTACATACGATACGTATATATTTAATGAAGTTGAAAAACAAATTATTTTTAAATTGGTGGTGGATTCGTATTGCGATTTTTTTTTTTTTATGAATGAACAAAAATAATTTAATTTAATCTCGCACGTATTAGATATTATACAAAATTTTATTTCTACAGCAAAAAAAAGAAAAATATTCAAACGCTTTTATATTTTCTATTTCACAACGGTTCAGTTTTACTTTATTGCACTTTTACGCGTGCCCGTAATCGGCACTCGTATCGAAAATTATTTTTCCTCCGTATTGTTCGAATATTTTCGATAGAAATCAATTTCTCTGATTCTTTGCGTTATTACGTTAGCCTATGCCGTCGATATCGTAATCGATATTGAAGGATTAAGATTGCCGTTGGACTTAGTCGCATTATCGATAAAGTGGCAATATCCCTTACAACCAATATCCTTAGGTGCCGTTCCGATTTACCAGTGGATGGCCGCTCTGATTTTTCTCTTATATTGTTCCCCTATATGTCTCCGTGTATTTGCGCTGCGCATAGCAAAATATTTGACAAGCAAACTCTTCACTCAATTATATTAATGGAAATATAAATAATGAAAACGCGAGGAAAAAAATAATTTTTTATAATATATTTTTTAATAAGACGTAATAAAATATATACAAAAATAATAAAAACTCTTCGATCGATATCAATTTTTAAACATTTCCTTCTTAAACGATCCTCTTAGATAGAACAGAAAGTAAGAAATTCTAAAAAAAAAACTTTCAAACTTGCTCGATGAATAATCAATCAATCCATCTTCTAACTTTGAACTAATCTTTTAATACCTTTCAACAACTTCTCGACAGATTAATATTTGCCCCTAATTTCTTTTACCTTAACCGTTGTTAAAGTTACACGATCAATATATACATATATATATATGGAAATATTTTAGCAACATTCTGCAAACTGTAATTATTTCGCGTAATTTCACCAAATGTTGTTTATAGTTACCGTTTTCATGGTTCAAAAGCGATGTTTAAATTCATTTTGCGAGGGAGGGGAGAGAGGAAGGAAGGAGGGGGGAGGACTTACTTCCATTAATAATTCACTCGTTTCTCGAACTATATAGCTCGGTCAGCGACTTTGCAATTATCGACTTTGCAACGCTTGTACAGTCGAATAATTGTTGAACACGGTTCTTGCATTTTCCCCCTATGCAGTTTCAGCTATCGCGTGCATCCGCGGTTCGACTGTTCTGCGAGCAGAACTGGAATACATACGTATGTATGCGTGTGCGTGTGTGTGTGTGTATATATATACGTAAGTCACGAGTTTCTGAAAATTACTTTCACTTCCTTCATCCGGATCCGTGGCATCTTGCCCCTCAGCTGTTACCGATCCAATAGAGCAGCGTTTCTCAAACTGTCTAGGGTTCCCTAGGACCTCTGATATCCGATATTCGATATCCGTGTTACATTGAAACAAAGGAAAGAGTCGAATTAATAAAGTTACAGTGAAAATAAGTTGTATAGTGGAAATAAAACTTTTTATATTGATTAGTAATTCGTTATTAAAATGTGTTAAGTATGATCAATAGTGATTCAAGAGTGAAATAAAATGTTACTTTTCACATAGTGGGGCCACGTGAAATTCATTCTACGTTTACGAGAAATTCTAATCTTCCCTGGTTTGAAAAAGTTTGATAACCACTGGAATAGACCGAGATGTTTCGCCCCTTTCTTATTGCATCCTTTTATTCCTGCCAACGAAGGAAATTGCGCTTCTTCTGATATCCAGGAAACTTTTGTTATATTCCGAAGATATTGGCATGAGCGTCACTGCTCTCTTTTCGAATTCAGTTGTTTCAGAATTCGAGTTAATATTTTTGTTGCCTCACCAGAGACAATAATAATCCCTCGCAAAACTGGATTACGTGGTTCAAGGCTACTTCGTTGCCAGCCTATTTTATAAAGTGAAAGTGATCTCGTTACAACGTAAAATCGATTATGCCTCGGTTCGTTTTGATTTTCAATTCAGAGTTCCCTGTTCAAGAACTTGTTAATTAAATGATTTATTAATATAAAATCTCACTTCTTTTTTTTTCTTATAGTAAAAATTGATCAAACTATTCGAGTGTTTATTATTATTATTTTTGGATAATTAAATAAATTATATATGACAATAATTCCATAACAAATTTAAGATAAACTTACGACGTAATATTATTATCTGGTTTCTTAGTAGCAAATTGGTAGCTATTGATGGCTAAGACCTAGATATTTAATCTAAGGTCATTTTAAGTATATTAAGTCGTTGAACTCGTCGTAGTTTCAACATCGTCTATCGACTAGCGGCTATACAACTCAATATAGTACAATATCATACCTCATACGTGTATGTAGAATCATATTTTATTTGCATTTGTTAAAGGAATACCATCCTTCTCTTCTCCCCCCTTCCCCCTCCACCACTACTTCCTGTTACTCGATATTACTTTCCATCGTATCCCATCGCATCCGCTCCGTGCAACATAGCTATTTCAGTGGCAGAGATAAAAACACGCAAGACACTCTTGCATATAATCTTCGTACAATTTTTCCCCTCGCTTGACGTTTTATCAAATAGAACGATTCGATAAAATTCGTTCTACTTATTTCGAGTCATATAATTATAATAGAAGCTCGTATCTAGAAAAGTAGAACATCTCTAAAAATATATATATATATATTGTTATGCTATATTGTATAAAAATGAAGATGGATCAACGCGTGAATTATTTGCCTTAAAAAAAAAACAATCGTTCGAAAGAAAAGGAATATTTGAAAAACACCAGAGAATTAAAAATATACGATATAAATTCGTTATATGTGCAATGCATTTATTTTACTCCATGGTGGAATGGAAGGAATGGAATCGAAATTTCAATGAAAATTGTTCGAAACGAGTATTTTTAGAAATTTGAAAAAAAAAAAAAAAAAAAAAAGAAAGAAAGAAAGCGAAATCGAAGAGAAATAATGAAGAATAGGAGGGATTTTTCACGTAGGAAAAGGAATATTTCGTTCGATGTTGCTGCGTGTAAAGGAAAGGGAAATCCCATGCATCCGTAAACGTGGCCGTTTCTCACGGACATCCTATTTTCTTTCTACCAAAACGTCGGATCGTGAGTCGATCGTGGAAACACGTCTTCTCGTTGTTTGCACGTACTCCAGTGGAGCCTTCTTGGGTAAATAATTCAAGTTGCGAATACTCGCGAATAAAGGAGCCCCCGGTATATATATATCCACCCGATGTGGAAACGTTTCGAAAGCTCCGAGTGCCTTTTCTTATAGTTCGCCAACCCCGACTTCCGTCACGTACTCATTGTTTTTATTCCTCGCCGTGGTAACCAGAATTGTTTCCTCGACGCGTGGCTAATCGCGAATTCTTCGTTAATACGTTCGAGTTATGGTATCTGACACGTTCCATTCTCTCCTATTTTCGATACCGTTCATGCTTATTTTTCTTTTTTAAATCGAATCGCGAGCGCGCTTAACCTGTGATAAAAAAAAAAAAAAGAAATAGATCGAATGGATCGATTCCTTTCCTTTTTATATTCACAGAATCTAAATTCGAAGTGATCTTATTTTTAAATAATATTTTTAGGTTATGGTCGATAGATTTTTGGTTATGGTTTAATTCTCTCATTTTATTCAAAAAAGTGTTTCGTTGTTTGATATCGAGCGTCAAGTGTCAAGATTTTAATTATTTCATATAGGAATAGGAAAGATGATCAAAAATTTTAGATATCATATATTACCGATTGAGAACCGCTGATACAAAGCGTACGTACCTCACGCGCGATTGCACAATATTATATCGATGCACGTTAAAAGCGAGGGAAAGGATTTTCACCACGAATAGATCGTACAATTATTAAATCCATTATTCGAAAGTGATCTTTCGCCGATATATATTTTCTATCTCGATTCCGTTAGTAGATTAATTTTTCACTTAATTTTTTAATTATTCACTTTTCTATGAATAATCGCCGGAAGAAACGGAAGTAATCTAATAACTTTAATGAAAGTAACTTTGATACGAATTAATCGTTTCCAGTATGGCATGTTTTATTATACGTTATTCATGTTCGTGAAATTACTTTTATTGAAATTAGAATAATCTGTGTGATGTTTTACTGATGTTGCATAGTTCGATATAAACTTTACACATAACCTAACTTTTGTGTTGCGAACGTTCTTTAGAGTGCAAACTGAAATAGTTGCGAGATTAATGAAACTGAGTTCGTGGTATTGTTATGATTTCTGTGAACATAATTGATTATTAAATTTGTAAAGATTCAGAAAATAAATTCTTCCATTTATTTTCAAATAATTAGAAATAAATTTGAATGAAAATTATTTGTAATAATTTATTCTAGTTTTATTTGTTAGTTTGCTAGTTATTTTTCTAATTATTTTAGTTACATATGATTATACATGAATTATCTTCAGTCGACAAAGAATTTGTTTTTTTTTTTTTCTATATTTCTTGAATCAAAGATAATTTTACAAATTTACTTGTCAAATTGAATGATCACATAATTGAAATTTTTCGTAATTTTGCCAATAGTTGGCTGTAATTTTGCACATTTTACATTAATCGCCTGATCTCCGAGCCGTAAAGAAAATTAAAATTGATAATTAATCCGGATGCCTGCCAGTTCAATGTCATTCCTTATTCATCCTTAATCATTCAGTGATCTTTCTTATTAGTTTCATGATTAATTATTTTTCAAACTATTTAAAAATTTAATCTGAAAAAGATTTAATCTAAATGTAATGGATTATACATAAAGCAACTTTTTCTTAAAGAAAAATTTCTTTGATAGAAATCCTCAAGCCTCAAAGATTTCAAAAGTTGATATTATTGAAATAACGATGGAAAAAAAGAAGAAGAAAATTATCCATGTTTTAATATCAATTAGTGATTCTCGAACTTTTCCTTTTTTTTTCTTATCACAAATGAATGATTAATAATTTGTTTTAGAATTTAAAAGATCGTCATAAATAAACATTGTCCTATATCGAATTTTTTAATCGTACTTCAAAATTAATTCAAAATTAAATTTATAAATATATTTCTAAATTTATTTGCTTTAATAGATTCGTTAAGATTTTCATCAAGATTTTTTTTTTTAAATTTTACAAAAATTTTAATTTCCTATAATATATAGAATTTGTTCAATTCTACAACGATAATTCGCCAAATCATTAATATTATTCTATTTTAATTTTTGTTGATCGATTTAATCCATTGTTCATGCAAATGCGAGTGGCGTCTTGGTCTCTTTCTAAATGAACAAGAACGAGTGTTTTCTCGCCGGTGTTTGTAATATAACGGTGAAGAAGCAGAGATGCATATTCATGATTGGTATGCACGATGAATTTCAAGCGGAGAATAATGCAAGCGTTGATGCGAAAAAAATGAGATGTTTATGAATTTCACGATATAATATGTCATCATTATATATATATAATTTTCTATTTAAAGATTGTGGATAAATTTGAGAATAAAAAAATAAATTTGAAAATTGCTTGCTAATCGACATTATGTTAAGAGTGAAAGTTAAGATGGAAATTCATTTGAAAGTGAAGTAAAGTTTGGACACTACTTGAGAGTGAAAGTCATTGTCTGATAGTCACTAGACAAGTGTCCAAGTTTGTGAAAAATACTCTTGAGAGATCATTTTTAAAGAAAAATACTAGCGAGAGCAATTTCTGAAAAAAATTCTGAAAATTTTATGATCAAATGAGAATTCACATGCGAAATTGTTTTGTGAATATTTCTTGTATTACACTGTATGTGTTTAGTATTTTCGAATATTTACTTAAGAATCGTTTAATTAATTCTGTTTGTACAACTTTTTTTTTTTTCGAAACGATTCTATTAGAAGCATCAACGAAGTGTTAAACAAGCAAACAGGCCTTTACCTCATTGCATATATAAAGTATAAAAATTACAATTTTAAACGAAATATTTGTAACTAAAAAAAAGATGAAAATGACATTTTCTTGAGAAAGTTGAGTAAATTGCATTTAAAATTCACAAGTATTGAAAAAATTATAAATAAAATTTACTGATATTATCATTTGGATTTATGTCATTGTTATTATTCGTAACGAGAAATTTCAAATAAAAGTTGAATGGTTTCGAGGAGTTAATAACTTATTAAAAAGTTAATCAAACTTTTACAAGTTGATTAACAAATAAAATATTGAAATATAAAATATTGATACCAATCAATATTCTAATATTATGATATTTATTGTCAAAATTTTACCAAAGTCAAAGATTCAAAATATATTTAAAATGTAAGAAAAATATTATCATGTGATTTTGTTTTTATAATGGATATAATTTATAATGGAATTTAAAATAAAAATTTCATAAAGATAGACATTCATAGAATGAAAATTCATAAAGTGAAAATTACTATTATATTTCCAGAAAATAAAATAACTTGTCATCTAGTTAATAACTAGTGCTTTTCCATAATGGAATGGAATGTGATGTAGCTTAATCTGCTTAAACAATTCAAGCATCTTGTTTCTTGTTATTGCTAGTGATTTTGAAATAAACTCCCTTGGGAAAGTCAACATCCAACAAAATCGTACTTCACCATAGAAAAGTCAACATTTCATTATTATACATATAGATTCTAAAACATAAGCATCCATGAATAATTCAAATATAATGGAATATTCATAATTTATTAAATTGTGAACTTTATACACACTAGAAATGGTTTATATTATGCATAAACTGTATACATGTATAATATAAAATGTATTTTATGGACAATAGAACTAGAATTGTAATGATAGAGAAATCGAATAATAGAGAAATTAGTCAATAATGAATGTTTTTATAATGGAATGTTTCAAGATTCAAACATTATAATATGATTATAATACATTATTGATTATAATGCAATATTGATACTAATTAATCATTTCTATTCTAAGAAAATATCATCATTGTTTTAATAATCTCAATATAAATTTATTTGAATTCAAGAAAACCAAAATTATTAAACAATAACATTATTGATAAATATATTATTGAAAAATATAAATAAAATAATGATAGAAAAGAACATACTTCATTGATTTCGATAATTTTTAAATAATAATTTAAAATCATGTATATTCTTTTCTATAATTACCAAAATAATTTATATCATAAACATCAAAATTTTAAAAATATATTTAATTTATAAAATAGTCTGCTACATATAAATAAAAAATATATAATATCATATTTAATTGCATAAATACTTTCTTTTATTTTATAAAATTGAATTATTTTATTTAGTTAGTTTTTTTACCTTTATTTGCCTAAAGTATGAATGACGTCACTAGTTCGCTAACTATATATATATTGCATGCTACTTTCTCCCATTCTCTCTATAGAGAATATTTTTCTGGCAACCATATCGCGGAAATACATAGATTTCGTACATAAATTATTTTAACGCGTTGCACGTTCGAAATTTCGTTTAAATTTTCTCACGAAACACCGCATTGCGTTATTTTGAAATATTATCACCAGTTGAAACTTCCGTGTCGTTTAAATCTTTCAAAAACCGATAAGTTCGAATGTCACGAATTATCGTTATCCAGTTGCATTCGTCTGCTTCGTTATATTTATCAGTGAAAGTTCAAGAGAACATGATTAAAAGTAGCAATATGCAAACTGCATATAATATACACATTTTAAACTTTGCATAACTGTTTAACCTATAACATTAAAAATTTATTATGATTTGTTCCATTTAAATTGATCGTTTTTGATATTTTCAGAATTATTTATTATATAATTTTTTCAACGAAAATTTTAAGAAAAAATTAATATTTTTAATAAAATTATATATTTTTAAATATATCGGTTGATTTAGTTTCTCGTTCTTTATAAAAAAATATTAAAATAAATTATTAGAATCTTACAATTTGGTAATAGTAATAGATAATTCTCGTCTTCTCAAATATTCAAAGATATTTGTCTTTCATTTGAATAGAAGTCTATCAATTCGTTTTATTATATCTTCTACAGACATATTGGATTGGATGAAGTCTTTGACATGTATTATTCATGGTTGAAAAAGTCACTAAGGAATACATATTGAGTTTACCAAAAAATTAACCTATCAGACCAAGTGACTTATTTCTAACTATTAACAAAAGATGTCACCACTGTTTTCTTCCATTCCGTAGAAATTTGATTACTTTTGAAACACATTAAATTCGTTTAACAAATAACCTAGCACAAACGTTGAAATTGCTTCTAAGCGTAATTCTCAGTTTCGTGTCACTAACAACACCGGTTCATTCGTTTGCTCAACCAGATTCATTAAGGTTTAAACGATCGTCAATTTTATCTCTGGTTGTATATATACATAACGCAGTAACAGAGACTCGACTTCACGGTTTCTCTTTGACGCGATCGTAAATCTTGGCGATCGTGGAGGCAAGTATCGTTATTACGACAGGTGCGTCAAATTTACTCGGTGCTTAAAATCTGGCTGTTAAATCAACGGTATGTACATACCTGACACGCGAAGCATTACAATTTGTAAACGAGTTTAGCGCCGACTGATCTTCTGACGGTGGATAAATGCGCGTATATGGAATTTACTAAATCGTTCTCTCGACCGTGGTTATAAACTTGCCATGTGTTGTTTAGCTGGTTGGTTTTGTCGGTTTTACATGGTACTTGAACATAGGATTATCGAAATGAATTATTATTCAAATTATTTGAATAAAATTTTTATTTCACTTTTTATTTGTTGTATTTTAATTTTGAAAGAATTAAATTATTTTAATATTCGTTATTTTATTTGATTTTGCTACTTGTTACTATCAAATAAATTTTTATTGTTCAAATAGTTATATTTTTAGGTATCAATTTATTCCTTTTTATGTAGGTTCTGACGAAATTTGTATTTCTTACATACGAAGAAGTTTATTATTTGTAATGTAAAGTGTAAATATTTATATAAATATTTTTGTTATTATCATTTGAAATAAAAAGTATCATTTAAATTAGCATAAATATATTATGATTTAATAATTATTATATTTGAATATCATAGTATTTTATTTATAAGATAAAGATGTAAAATAATAAAATTTGAATAACAATTGCATACATATAATTTGATTTTTTTATTATCATTTTTATTATTATTATTAAATTTACATAATTTGCATATATTTATTAATTATTTCAATTGCAAATAATTAATTTAGATTTAAATTTAGATTTATACTATCTGTATATTATTTCAATTGTTTTGAAGGTTATGTTTCTTTGAAATTTTGATAACATTAGTTTCCATATATATTTTCTCTTATTTTATTTATCATAAAATCTTATTTCATCGTATCATTGACAAATTTTATAAAAAAAAGATCATGTTTTTTTTTTAAATAGAATTCATATTACATATTTAATTTTATATTTTATAATAGAAATGAAGGAACAATATTTCAACGGTATAAAATTGTAAAAGAAAATAAGTGAAATTTATTTTTAACTGTTTTTCAACATGGCAAGTGAAATAGTAAAGGCACTTTTAGCACGTACACACCCCTTAATTACGGAATTTTACATTCACCCCGTAAAATGCAATTGATTTTTTCGAGGTGGAACGCCAGAATGAATTGCATACCATTTGTTAACGATCTGTTATCGATTTATCGGTTGCTACCCTTTTAACT